>NC_057715.1:117261083-117286040 GCF_004010195.1 Chiloscyllium plagiosum | reverse complement strand
CAGGTTTTACAGTTCCTGTGGTGGCAGGGGAAGGTGCCAGGATGGGAGGGTGGGTTGTAGGGGGGCGTGGACCTGACCAGGTAGTCACAGAGGGAACGGTCTTTGCGGAAGGGGGAAAGGGGTGGGGAGGGAAATATATCCCTGGTGGTGGGGTCTTTTTGGAGGTGGCGGAAATGTCGGCGGATGATTTGGTTTATGCGAAGGTTGGTAGGGTGGAAGGTGAGCACCAGGGGCGTTCTGTCCTTGTTACGGTTGGAGGGGTGGCTATTCTAGTACAACTACAACATTGGCTTCTACCTAACTGTGGAAAATTGCCCAGGTGTCACCTGCACATGAGAAGCAGGACAAACCCAACCTAAATAACATGTCATCAGTAAAATAATTAAGGGGTAAACAATAATCATAGAAGCCCTACAGTGTGGAGATTGGGCCCAAAAACTTCACAATGACCCTCTTAAGAGAATCCCACCCAGATCCATTCCCCAACCCTATTACTCTACATTTCCCTTGACTAATGCACGTAACCCACACATCCCTGAACACTATAGGCAATTTAGCCAATTCACCTAACCTACACATCTTTGGACTGTGGGAGGGGTGTCCTCCCACACTGTGTAAACTCCACACAGACAGTGACTCAAGGCTGGAATCAAACCTGGGTCCCTGGTGCTGTGAGGCAGCAACACTAACTACTCAGCCACGGTGATAATGCTATCAAATAGCAGTTCCTTGGCTCATTAATGTTCAGTTTGGGTTGTGCCTGTGCCATGCAGTTCCTGACCCTCATTACAACTTTGGTTCAAACACAAACGGAACAGCAGAACTCTAGGAGGAGTTGGACAAACGGGTCCGTTTCTGTGCTGCATGACTCTGAGTAAGGTGAGAGCGACTGCCATTGACATCATTTAACCAAATGTGGTGCCCAGGAATCCTAGCAAAATTTGATAAGTGGGAATTGAGGGGAAAACTCTGGAGTCATACCTGGTTCAAAAATGGTTGTAGTTGTTGGAGATCAATCATCTTGCTCTGGGTAATCTCTGCAGGAGTTCCTCAGGATAGTGTCCTTGGCCCAACTGTTTTTAGTTGCTGCAGCAATGACCTTCCCTCCATTGTAAGGTTAGAAATGCGGACGTTTGTTGATACGTTTGTGCCATGCAGTGTTGAGCAATGACCATCTCCAACAAGAGAGAATCTAACTATTGCCCCTTGACATTCAATGGCATTGTTATCACTGTCCCATTATCAACATCCTGGGTATTACCATTAACCATAAAAGAACTGGACCAGCCATCTAAATACTTGGCTACAAGAGTAGGTCAGAGGCTAGGAAATTTGTAGTGAGTAACCTATCTGACCAAACCTGTCCACAAAGCTCAAGTCAAGAGTGTGATAGAATACTCCCTCCTTGTCAGAATCACAGGAGGTCTAATAACACTGGAGAAACTAAACATCATCCAGGACAAGGCAGCCTACTTGACTGGCACCACATCCTAAATTGAATTGAATTAGCTTTATTGTCACATGTACTCAAATGAGTACAGTGAAAAGTTTACACGTCACCACTTACAGCACCACCTTAAGTACAAAGGTACCTAGGTAAATTTTTTAGTTACAGAATAGAGAAATTTTTAAAAATTGCATTACAATTATACACAGAACAACCATAGATCAGAAAAAAAACAAGAAGCAAAGTTAAAAAGGCAAGCATCCCTGTCTCTCTGTAAAGGCTTTCTGTAGTAGACCAACACAGGGGACCTCGGCATGGTCTGCTGACTGCCACCATGCTCTGCCAACCCTGGGCCAGGTATCGAAGGCCATTCCTCAAATGTTCACTCCTACTACCAGTGTTAAGTAACACCATGTGTATCATCTAAAAATTACCAAGGCTCCTTCGACAGCACTTTCCTAACATGGACTTCCTAGTAGTGTTGTGGATGAACCTACAGCAAATGGACTGGAGCAATTCAAGAAGGCATCTTATCACCATCTTATCAAGCGTAACTAGGGACAGTCAATAAATGCTGGCCCAGCTAGTGAAGCTTACATTCCATCAATGAATTTTAAAGAGTTACAGTAAATGTATTTATATAGTACTTTTCACATAATAAGATAGCACAAATCACAGAGTTGGATAGAGCTCTTAAGGATAGTGGAATCAAAGGTTATGGGGATAAGGCAGGAACAGGATACTGATTGAGGATGATCAGCCATGATCATAATGAATGGTGGTGCTGGCTTGAAGGGCAGAATGGCTGACTCCTGCACCTATTGTCTATTGTTACTCATCAAAAGTTGACACCGAGCCACATTAATGAGGACTGGTGACTAAAATCTTGGTTAGAGATTGATTTTCTAGAGTGTCTTAAAGGAGAAATAGCAAGTAGATTTAGGAGAGGAAATCTAAAGTTCAGGGATCTGCTACATAAATGGCCTACTCTTGCACCTATTGTCTATCGTTACTCATCAAAAGTTGACACCGAGCCACATTATACGAGGGCAGGTGACTAAAATCTTGGTTAGAGATTGATTTTCTAGAGTGTCTTAAAGGAGAAATAGCAAGTAGATTTAGGAGAGGAAATCTAAAGTTCAGGGATCTGCTACATAACCATCCAAACTCTGACATATCTGTATGTGATGAAGTAAAATGCTCAAGAAGGAATGAATGCCTTCTAATATAACAGTTGGTGTGCCTAGTTGTCACGGAGTGAAGCAGTGCCTGAAGAGAGATTATCACCACTTTCTTAAAAGTAATTATGAATGGGAAATACAAATGCCAGTCCTGTTTATGACACCTACATCCTGTGAGTGAATATATAAAATATAAACAGCTCAGAGGGAACTTTCCGATCCTAAGTCCAAATACATTGTGGTCAGTTGTAACACTGTACTGCCATTTTGGCTTGTTCCACATAATTTAGGGATGGACCATGAATCCTTCCTGATCTCTGACTGGGCTACAAAATTGGGATTAAAGTTGCTGCATAATGGAGATCACCATATCTTCACTGCATCCTGGGAATTGGCACTGGAATTCCTTGCTTCACTGCTGTCTCTGGGTTCTAAGGCATCCAACCTTGATGTTAAATGTTTAAATTAATGGGCAGGATTAGGATGGCATAATTTATTACCCATCCCTAAAAGGTATTCAGAGGCCAGTTTAAAGTTGACACCATGATGTGGATTTGGAGTCATATACAAGCTAGACCAAATCAGGACAGCAGATTTCCTTTGCTGAAAGGCATAAATGAAGCAGATGGGTGTTTATGACAATCTGGTAAGTTTTAAAGTCACTATCTTTGATACTCCCTTGTTTCTTTCGGGTGTATTTAATAAAATGAACGAAGTTCCCCCAACTGCCATAATATGATTTGAACTCATCTCCGATCATTAGTCTATACCTTGGATTACTATCCAATAGCAAAGCCACTTTCCTACCACTCCCAGTTGATCTAATTTACCTCCTCTTCAGCAGTTTTGCAGTTAAGTTGCTGCTGTGTCCTTAGGATCTCAGTTGTATTTCTGAACTTTAATAAAACTCCCCCTTCATTCTGACAGTATAATGTTCCACTCCAGTGACATCATAAATAGGGGTATGGCAGGGGGAGGGGGCAGAGGGAGAGGGGTACCACAGAGTGACTGGATTAAAATGACGTGAAAAGCTATTCCAGGGCACTCGCCCCGCTCGGCTGCAATTATCCAACATTTCCATGTGGAAACACGCAACTGGACCAAGGGAGCAGTGAGTGTTCAGATACTGCATACAGTCATAGAGTCACAGAGATGTACAGCATGGAAACAGACACTTTGGTCCAACCCGTCCATGCTGCCCAGATATCCCAACCAAATTGAGTCCCACCTGCCAGCACCCGGCCCATATCCCTCAAAACCCTTCCTATTCATATAGCCATCGAAGTGCCTCTTAAATGTTGTAATTGTACCAGCCTCCACCACTTCCTCTGGCAGCTCATTCCACACACGTACCACCCTCTGTGTTGTGGATAGCTGAGGGTATATTCAGAGAGAGACACTCAACAACTGCAAATTGACTTTGTATAGTGTGTTTAATGTTGAGAAATGTCTTATTCGTGAGGAAAGAGGTGGGGAGGGTGTAGCGTGCGATAGGTGCATGCTGGTGATAGAGTATTCAGGAGTCCTTTCAAAGAGGTGAGGGCAAGAGGTTTAAGGATAGAATTCCAAAACAGATTATGGTTGAAGTGAGTGGAGTGGAGGACAACAGGCTCATGTCTGCAAGTTGTCTG
The DNA here is from genome assembly GCF_004010195.1 of Chiloscyllium plagiosum. Classification (NCBI taxonomy): domain Eukaryota; kingdom Metazoa; phylum Chordata; class Chondrichthyes; order Orectolobiformes; family Hemiscylliidae; genus Chiloscyllium; species Chiloscyllium plagiosum. The sequence goes on along the minus strand of NC_057715.1, from coordinate 117,281,781 downwards.
GGATGGGGATGTGGTGCAGAGTTGCTCAGATACAATACGTTGTGGAATTAGGCAAGGTGGCATTTCAATACAAAGTGTCCAGGATAAGGTGACCAGATATCCTGGTTTTGTTGGTGCGGTTACAATTTTACATTAAATGTCCTGATGCCCAGACAATTTCCTAAAAATAGTTCAATATCATGGCCTTCACATATTCCCTATTTGTCTAATGTAAATTTGGCCTGAAAATCTGTAAAAATTTCCTCTTTTTTCCTGAAGGCACTCATCACCACATTCTTTGATGTCTACATGGGAGTCACCACAATCTTCTTTGGCTCCAGCATCTCCACTGCTGTTGATGCCTCTTAAAGGATCAACACAATAGGGTCATCAGCTGTGGCTGAACAAATTCAGGGAGATGTCTCCCTTTGATTTCATGGAATCAGAATCCTCATATTGCAGAAAGAAGCCACTTGACCTATTGGGTCAGCACCAACCATCCAAAGAGCATCCCACCCAGACCCCTAACCTATCTCCATAACCCTGTATTTTCCATGGTTAATTCACCTATAACACATCCCAGGACACTACGGACAATTTAGCATGGCCAGTCCATCTAACCTACACATTTTTGGTCTGTGGGAGGAAACTGGAGTATGCAGTGGAATCCCACACAGATACAGGGCGAAGCTGTAAACCCCATACAGTTACCCATGGTTGGAACTGCACTTGGGTCCCTGGTGCTGTGAGGCAGCAGTGCTAACCACTGAGCCACATGGCTGCCCAATCTTCCAACCTCCCACCTTCAACTGCTCCTCTCTCAGTGTCCTGCCTTTGATCAGCCACCAAGTGAATCATCAAAGAGACCCACCTTGCCATCATCTCTTAGTGTGCCCTGGTTTTGACTTGTACAATTTGGCCACTTTAATCACGAGCAAATTTAGTGACTAGTCAGTGGAACACCATGTAGTATAGAAGACAAAGTTTGGAGGGAACTGGAATATAAATATTGGGGTGGATGGGGTGGGGGAGGGGATGGCATTGGAGATGTAGAGAGACCTGGAAGGCCAACCAGAAGATCATTGGCATGTTGCTTAGAAAAGACACATTTGTCAAAGCTCTTATGTTCACTTGGACAATTTACATGAAATAGTAATGATAGGGAAAGTAAGGAGGTAGGCTCTGACTGATATGCTGTGGCACATGCACTAGTTAATGATAGTTGGCAGTTAACTCCTCTCATGCAATATATATAGGAAACTGCTGATTGGTAGAAGTGTTGTCGTGATGAATGCATCAGTTAATGATGACTGACAAGTAACTGCCAACCCCTCTCAAACAATATATATGTTGTTTTTCTTGCAAATTGTCCTGATGAGCAAGCTTAAAAATTTCAACAAAAAAAAGCAGTACTTACGTTGGGTGCTACTAAACCAACCTTGTAATCATTGTTGAACCAAGACAAAGATCATTTCTCTTGAAACTTCTCTTCATCTTCCTTCATCCTAAGACCAGACAATATTCCAATTCTCCCTTTCCCTGGAGCACGTAGTTATATTAGTTAATTAGGTTGATAGTTAACCGGTTTGGATTAGGTGAGGAAGCAGCTAGTTATGGTTAGTTGAGAGAAGCAGCACTAATGAAGGATGTGGGGTTAGTGAGGAGCTGGTTGCTAGGCACCAAAGGCCATGGTTGGTTACGTGCGCGGCCCCGCGGCCGGCTCCACGCGCGCGCACCCGCGGCGGGGGCGGGCCTCCGACATCACAAGATGGCGGCCCGGAGCGGGAGTGGGGAGCGGGCCCGGAGAGAGCGGCCCGGGCCCCGGCTCCAGGCTCAGCCCCAGGCCGGAGACAGCGGCCTGTGCCGCGGCTGCCTGAGCCTCGGCCTCGCCTGCCCGCTGTGCCGCCGCCGCCGCTGCTGCTCGGGCAGCGGGAGCCGTGTCCCCTCGCCCGGGGCGGACTCTGGGGCCGGGCCGCTCTGGCAGCAGCCGCTGGGCCGCAGGAGGAAGCAGCAGCCGGGACGGAGAAGGAGGAGGAGGAGGCTGGGCGAGGAAGCGGAGGAGGAATCGGCGGCGGCGGCGGCAGGAGCAGGGCCTGAGCCCGGTGAGAATGGGAGTGACCGGGGATAGAGCTTCTGATCTGGGCGGGAAGGGAGGGATAGAGGCGGGACCCCGGCCTGGCCTGGCCTGGCCCTGGGAGCCAGACCCCGGCCTGGCCCTGGGAGCCGGACCCCGGCCTGGCCTGGCCCGGCCCTGGGAGCCGCCTGGCCCGGGGACCCTGCTCCCAGAATCCGCCAAAAGGGGAGGATGTTCAGAGACGGGGAGGCGATGTAGTAGCCACTAAACTGGAGATACTCTCCACTTTAAGCCGGCAGTTAGTGTTGTCAAAGCAACTAAACTAGTCACTGAGAGGCTCAGATAATGATGTGGGAGCAGATGCTGTAATCTACACTGAAAACAACAAATGCTGGAGACCACAAGCACCATCCATGGAGAGAGAGCAAGCTAACTGCCTGCTTCCAGTCTCGATAAGCTCTGATGAAGAGACATCTGCACTCGAAACATTAGCTTTCTCTCTCCAGGGAATGCTGTCTGACCCACTGTGATCTCCAGCATTTGTTTTCCGTAATGATCTGGGAACATACCTTCAAATCCCACCATGGCAGCTAATGGTATTTAAATTCAGTTTCTAAATCAGGGATTAATTCCCTAAATTACAAGTGTAACAATTCTACCCTATAGACAAATCCTGAACACACCAACCTAATCCCATATTGAGTCATTTTTCAGATTGGGGTGATCACGGTAAAGTGGAAATGTCATTGGGTTAGTAATTCAGGACACAAGTTTAAATCCCACAGCTATTGTACCTACCAGATTTAAAATCAATTAATATGTCTGAAATTGAATTGAATTTATTGTCATGTATACCGAGGCACAGTCAAAAGCTTTATCTTGCGAGCAATACAGGCAGATCACAGATTAAGTAAATAATAGGTAAACAGTGGCAAAAACAAAAACACAGTTACAGGCGAATGTTTAGAGTTTAAGTCCATTCAATATTCTAACAACTAGTCCCAGTAATGTGACCGTGAAGCTTTCCTTGATTGTTGTAAAACCCCACCTGTTTCACTAATACCTTTTCCCTTTCTTTTACCTGGTCTGGCCAACATGAGACTCTGAACCTACAGCAATGTGATTGACTCTTATCTGCCCTCTGAAATGACCCAACAAGTCACACAAGGGCACTTGGTGATGAGCAGTAAATGCTGAGTCTGACTCATACATTCATGAAAAAATTAAAAATAATTTTAGAAAATGATGGATGGGGAGAGTGAGAGATAAAAGGACCAGTCTTACATAGTTCAAGGAATGAGAGTAATGGGATCAGAGGGAGTTTTGTGGGATATACAGGTATGTGACAGTGAAAAGGCTTATGTGGATGCCCAGGGGAACTGAAGAGTTTTTACAATCTTTCTTCATTGTGGAGTGGAACTTCTTAAATTCTTAAAATGTCTGTTTCAGGTCTGATTCAATCACGAACTAAAGCTGAAGCACTACTGGTTCCGCCCGCCTCTGAGAGTTTTCTCAAAGGATTTGTCCAGGCATGTAACTGGCTGCCCTTTGCTTGTGTTAAAGTTAATGTATAGGATGTTACAACACAAGAGCGGCCATTTGGCACATCACATTTCTGCTGCCCCGTGACAAAACTGCATCAACCCCAATCCCACCTGCACCACCTTTTGATCCTAAGTCATCCTATCTTTTCCTTCTACTATTTCTCCACCTCATTTTTCCTTTGTAAAGGCCAATTTAGATTCTGTTCTTTGTGAAATATTCAATGTCCTGTTGGTGAGATCAGTGCTTTAGAAAGAGTAAAATTCTAACATATCCCCTTGTGACAGTTTAAACATGTGTTCTGAAGTTATAGATTCACTGACCATTAGATATATTTTCCCTTATTTTACGTGACCAAAATCTCTCAAATGTGAGTGTCTTCCAAAAATAATGCATCCGTTTCTTTCGCCTCCTCAATGCTGAAGTCTTTTGCCTTAGTATCATCTTGGTAAATTTCTTGTAGTAAAACTTGCACACCTCTACATGGCATTCTGACCAGTGATTTTTACAGATTTAGTACTTTTTAAGATACTTTCTAATCAATCTGTTCAGCAGTGTTACGAACCTGGACCAGATGGGACTTGAACCCAGACTTCCTGGCTCAGAAATAGTCATGATTTGGAGATGCCGGTGTTGGACTGGGGTGTACAAAGTTAAAAATCACACAACACCAGGTTATAGTCCAACAGGTTTAATTGGAAGCACACTAGCTTTCGGAGCGTCGCTCCTTTACTATCACCTGATGAAGGAGCAATGCTCCGAAAGCTAGTGTGCTTCCAATTAAGCCTGTTGGACTATAACTTGGTGTTGTGTGATGATTAGCTCAGAAATAAATATACTACCTCTGTACCACAGGAGCCACTTAAATGCACTTTGCTCTGTGATTTTGAAAAGAAGTCGACCACTCCCCGACTATGTTTGCAGGATTTGAATCTGGGTTCCCCCAGAATATTACCTGGGTTTCTGTATGAATAGTCTAGCTAATGCTAGGAATGGACTCACCTGTTTTAAGATGCTATGACCCTAAGTCAGGACACTGTGATCTCGTCGTTGAAAAGAAATGGGGACAGAGATTTAACATTTCCATAACTTGCTAATACAAACTCGTAACCCATACAAGACAGAAAGCTTGTTTCTGATAATATTTCATCAGTGCTCTATATAATACAAGTGTCAGTGGGGGAGCATTTTGTAGAGGGCACTCATTACTCCGTTAGATTTAAGATTGCTTTGAGAAAGGACAAGGATGGGCCTGAAATGAAAGTTCTAAACTGGAGGAAGGCCAGTTTTACAAACCGCTATGATTTGGCCAGATTGAACTGAGAGCACTAACTTTCAGAAAAATCTGTCTCAGAACAATGGGATACCTTTTAAGGGAGTAAGGAGAGTACAGTCCTAACATTATGCCATTAAAGAAAAATGGTTGGACCAACCAATCCTGTGAATCCTGGCTATCAAGGAACATAATGGATAAAGCAAAAAGGGAAACTTATGGTAAATACTGAGGGCTGAAAATCGCCGAAACCCTAAAGATGTATGGGGGAAACTTAAAAAGTAAATTAGAGCAAAAAAGGAGTTAAAAAAAATTAATGAAGGAAAATTACAAATTATTTTACAAGAACATTATGGTAAAAGGATATCCAGGGAGAGAGTAGGACCCATTATGGGTCACATAATAATTTGTGCAAGAAACCAAAGATTGTGGACAGGTGAATCCTGGAATATTTTGTCGGTGTTCACTAATGAGAGGTATGATGTGGATTTGGAAATCTGAGAAGGACCATGATATACTTAAAGAAATTAATATAGACAGAGAGGAAGTTCTGAATGGTTTGGTGACTTAAAAATAGTTACATTTCCATGGCCAGATGAAATGTATCCAGGCTGTTGAGTGAGGCAACGGAGGAAATAGCATGTTGTCAGTAATTCTCAACTCCTCTCTGACGACAGGACAGCAGGCCAGAGGGCTGGACAGCAGGCCAGAGGGCTGGACAACAGGCCAGTGTGCTACCATTTATTCAAGAAGGGAACAATGACAGGCTAACCTCAGTGGTGGGGAAAATATTGAAAACCATTCTGAGGAACAGAATTAATTTAGTCTTTGAAGGCGGGGATTAATCAAGAACAGTCAGCATGGTTTTGTTAAGGGGAGCTCATGTCTGACCAGCTTAATTGAATTTTTTGAAGAGGTGACCAGGTATGAGGATGAGAGCAATGCATTTGATGTAGGCCTGCTGTGCCTTTTCAGTACCACACTCTCGACTCTAATCTCCAGCATCTACAGTCCTCACTTTCGCCTGGTTGGTCAGATAAGTTTGCTCAAGATTGGAAATTTGTGTGTTGGTAAATAGTGAGGAGGATATAGATGAACTGGTCAGATGGCTGTTACTGGTCAGTGGCAATGGAATAAGTGTGAGGTAATGCACTGAGCAGGACAAACAAAGCAAGGTAATACATGATGAATGGTATGACCCTGGGAAGCACCAAGGATAAGAGGGACCTTGGTGTTTATGTCCCTTAAGGTGCATCAGGTCAGGTTGATACAGTGATTAAGAAGGCATATGGGATATTTGTCTTTTAGCCAAGGCATAGAGTTTAAGAGCAGGGAAGTTATGCAGGATTTGGGCGCCTCCTAGCAGAGCGCTTTAGGGAACATCTCCGGGACACCCGCACCAATCAACCACACCGCCCCATGGCCCAACATTTCAACTCCCCCCTCCTACTCTGCCGAGGACATGGAGGTCCTGGGCCTCCTTCACTGCCGCTCCCTCACCACCTGACACCTGGAGGAAGAACGCCTCATCTTCCGCCTCGGAACACTTCAACCCCAGGGCATCAATGTGGACTTCAACAGTTTCCTCATTTCCCCTTCTCCCACCTCACCCTAGTTCCAAACTTCCAGCTCAGTACTGTCCCCTTGACTTGTCTGGACTTGGTCTACCTGCCTATCTCCTTTTCCACCTATCCACTCCACCCTCTCCTCCCTGAGCTATCACCTTCATCCCCTCCCCCACTCACCCATTGTACTCTATGCTACTTTCTCCCCACCCGCACTATCCTCTAGCTTATCTCTCCACGCTTCAGGCTCTCTGCCTTTATTCCTGATGAAGGGCTTTTGCCCGAAACGTCGATTTCGAAGCTCCTTGGATGCTGCGTGAACTGCTGTGCTCTTCCAGCACCACTAATCCAGAATCTGGTTTCCAGCATCTGTAGTCATTGTTTTTACCTTGTTTTTCCTGGAGCAGAGCAGCCTGAGGCGGGGTGAATGTGATTGAAATGAATAAAATTATAAGAGGCAGAGACAGGAAGGAACATTCCGTCTCAGTGGAGGGACCAGTGACCAAGGAGCAGAGATTTAAAGTAAAAGGCAGAAGGTTTAAAGGGGATGTGAGGGTAAAAAAGGTACTGAGGGTGTTTTAGAATCTGAAACCCACTGCCTGTAAGGGTGATAGAAGCAGAAACCCTCATTACAACATTTAAAAAGTGTTTAGCTGTATGTTTGCAATACCAAATGCTGGAAAATATTGACTGGAAGCGCTATAGTTCGAGTACCTTAGATGGGTCAGTTTTTGTCCAGTGTGTGCTGGAGGGTTTCCTGACACAGTATGTAGACAGGCCAACAAGAGGCAAGGTCACATTGGATTTGGTACTGGGTAATGAACCAGGCCAGGTGTTAGTTTTGGAGGTAGGTGAGCACATTGGTGATAGTGACCACAATTCAGTTACATTTACTTTAACAATGGAAAGGGATGAGTATATACCGCAGGGCAAGAGTTATAGCTGGGGGAAGGTGATTATGATGCAATTAGGCAAGATTTAGGATGCGTAAGATGAAGGAAGGTGCAGGGATTCAGCACAATTGAAATGTGGAGCTTGTTCAAGGAACAGCTACTGCGTGTCCTTGATAAGTATGTACCTGTCAGTCAGGGAGGAAGTGGTCAAGTGAGCAAACTGTGGTTTACTAAGGAAGTTGAATTTCTTGTCAAGCAGAATAAGGAGGCTTATCTTAGGGTGAGACGTGAAAGCTCAGTTATGGCACTTGAGAGTTACAAGTTAGCCACGAAGGATCTAAAGAGAGAGCTAAGAAGAGCTAGGAGGGGACATGAGAAGTCTTTGGCAGGTAGGATCAAGGAAAACCCTAAAGCTTTCTATAGCTATGTTAGGAATAAAGGAATGACTAGAGTAAGATTAGGGCCAGTCATGGACGGTAGTGGGAAGTTGTGCGTGGAGTCCAAGGAGATAGGAGAGGCACTAAATGAATATTTTTCGTCGGTTTTGTACAGGAAAAAGATAATATAGTCGAGGAGAATACTGAGATACAGGCTAATAGATTAGATGGGATTGAGGTTCATAAAGAAGAGGTGTTAGCAATTCTGAAAAATTAGAAAATAGATAAGACCCCTGTGCTGGATGGGATTTATCCTCAGATTCTCTGGGAAGCCAGGGAGGAGATTGCACAACGTTTGGCTTTGATCATTATGTTTTCATTGTCTATAGGAATAGTGCGAGAAGACTGGAGGATAGCAAATGTTGTCTCCTTGTTCAAGAAGGGAGTAGAGACAATCCTGGTAATTATAGACCAGTGAGCCTTACTTCGGCTGTGGGTAAAGTGTTGGAAAGGACTATAAGAAATAGAAATAACTTGATTTGAGGTAGTCAACATGTTTTTTGAAGGGTAGGTCGTGCCTCACAAACCTTTTATTGAGTTTTTTTTTTAGATTAGATTACTTACAGTGTGGAAACAGGCCCTTCAGCCCAACAAGTCCACACCGACCCGCCGAAGTGTATACCACCCAGACCCATACCGCTTCACCTAACACTACGGACAATTTAGCATGTTCAATTCACCTAACCTGCACATTTTTGGACTGTGGGAGGAAACCGGAGCACCTGGAGGAAACCCACGCAGACACGGGGAGAATGTGCAAACTCCACACAGAGAGTCGCCTGAGGCGGGAATTGAACCCGGGTCTCTGGCGCTGTGAGGCAGCAGTGCTAACCACTGTGCCACCGTGGCCAAACAGGTGGATGAGGGTAAAGTGGTTGATGTGGTGTATATGGGTTTCAGTAAAACATTTGACAAGGTTCCCCACAATAGGCTATTGCAGAAAATATGGAGGCATGGGATTGAAGGTGCTTTAGTGGTTTGGATCAGAAATTGGCTAGCTGAAAGAATACTGGGAAATGTACATCCTGGAGTTCGGTTACTAATGATGGATAGCACTGTTTTGGGGCCACTGCTGTTTGTTATTTTTTATAAATGATCTGGATGAGGGCATAGAAGGATGAGTTGATAAATTTGTAGATGACATTAAGGTAGGTGGAGTTGTGCACAGTGCAAAAGGATGTTGCAGGTTCCAGAGGGACATAGATAAGCTGCAGAGCTGGACTGGGAGATGGCAAATGGAGTTTAATGTGGAAAAGTGTGAGATGATTCACTTTGGAAGGAGCAACAGGAAAGCAGAATACTGGGCTAATGGTAAGATTCTTGGTAGTGTAGATGAGCAGAGGGATCTTGGTGTCCATGTACATAGATCCCTGAAAGTTGAAAGGTTCATAGGGTTGTTAAGAAGGCGTACGGGGTGTTCGCTTTTATTGGTAGAGGAATTGAGTTTCGGAGCCATGAGATCATGTTGCAATTGTACAAAACTTTGGTGCAGCTGCAGTTGAAGTATTGTGTACAGTTCTGGTTGTCGCTTTATAGGAAAGATGTGAAAGGGTGTGGAGAAAAGTTACCAGGGTATTGCCTGGTTTAGAGGGAAGGGCTTACGAGGAAAGGCTGAGGGTCTTGAGGCTGTTTTCGTTCGAGAGAAGGTGGTTGAGAGGTGACTTAATAGAGACATACAGGATCATCAGAGGATTAGATAGGGTGGACAGTGAGAGCCTTTTTCCTCGGATGGTGACGGCTAGCATTGGGGACATTGCTTTAAATTGAGGGGTGATAGATGTCAGAGGTAGGTTCTTTACTCAGAGTAGTAGGGACGTGGAACAGCCTGCCTGCAGCAGTAGTAGACTCACCAACTTCAAGGGCATTTAAATGGTCATTGGATAAACATATGGATGATTATGGAATAGTGTAGGTTAGAAGGGCTTCGGATTGATTTCACATCAAGGGCCAAAGGATCTATACTGCGCTGTAATGTTCTATGTTCTAAAAGGAATTAAATAGTTAGGTTATTTTGACCAGCACATATTCAATGGACCAAAGGGCATTTTCCTGTGCAGTAGACCTCTATAACTCTAACATCCTTTCAAGAAAGAAAATCTCTTATCTTTACCTGATCTGGCCTGCATGTGACTCCACCGTCAGGAATGTCCTCTGAGCAATTAGAGTTGGCCACTAAATCCCTGAACCATTAAAATGGCTAATGTAAAGACAAAGTACTGCGGATGCCAGAGCTGAAGTTAAATCAGAAAGTGGTGGTGAAGTTCAGCAGGAAACACAAGGATGATACCAGACTTGCTGAATTTCTCTAGCTCTTTCTGCCTTTTTTTCGGATCACCAGCATCTGCCATCATAGATCAGCCCTAGCTCAGTTAGTAATAGTGTCTGCTGAGTTAGGCCATCATAGGTTCATGACCTCATTCCAGAGACTCAAGCATTTAATCGAGACTGATGCTTCTAGTGTCAACACTGTGGGTGTGCTAGACTGTTTGAGATGCTGAGTCCCAGACGGAAAGTTAAACTAAGGCCCCACCTTCCCACCCAGGTGAAATATCCCCCAATCACTACTGGGGGAACAAAAAGCCTTTTGTTTATATGTAGCTCCTTTGAGAACTTTGGGACAGATAAATTATTTTTGAAGACTAATTCCTGTTATAATGTAGGAATAGCTGCAGAAATGTGTGCACAGCAAGATCCCACAAACAGCAGTGTGATAAAAGGTTACCAATGTAAATGGTTTGCATATTGTTGTTTGAGAGGCAAAGCCGAAGGTGCATCTCACCTTCAAAAGAAATCTTTAATATCCACGTTAGAGGGCACAGATTCTTACAGAAAATGGTATCTCTCTGTTTATCGTTCCTTCAGTACAGCATTGGCAGTGCCAACCTCCAATATTGTGCTCAAAACACAAAAGCATTCTTGCCTGTGTCCTGGGCCAATGGTATTCAGCTGTGAGAAAAGTAGACTCTGTATTGGCTTTACTTTAAAAACACATATCTCATGTTGTAGTGCTTTGAGACAATCTGAGGTGGTGAAAGACTTTGCCCTAGTCTGTGTGTGTCTGTGTCTGTGTGTTTAAATTAGATAGTGTGGACCTCTGATTGTTTCTGACTCCCAGGTATCATGCCAGAAGCTATCCAGCAATGACCTTCAAAGTTTTGGAAGGACTGTTAAACTCTCATTGTGTCTTTCATAAATCTCTGAATGTTAGTTTTCAAATTCCTTAGGTAGGGCCTTTTGCTTGTTCTGTTGTCTTTATTGGGCTGAAGGCTGTTCAGCCCCTCCTGGTGCTGTTCTACCATTCAGTGCCATTGTAGCTGATCTATGTCTTAATGATTTTGTGCTGAAAATGTGTTGCTGGAAAAGCGCAGCAGGTCAGGCAGCATCCAGGGAACAGGAGAATCGACGTTTCGGGCATAAGCCCTTCTTCGGCTTATGCCCGAAACGTCGATTCTCCTGTTCCCTGGATGCTGCCTGACCTGTGCTTTTCCAGCAACACATTTTCAGCTCTGATCACCAGCATCTGCAGACCTCACTTTCTCCTTAAAGATTTTGTGGTCATTTTGAATGAAACCAGATTTATATTCCCTAATTTTTTTTTTAAATTACAAAGCCTTATATAAACTAAGTTGGGATTTGAATTGACAGCTCCATCACTGAACATTTTGTTTTGTGACTATGCTTTGATTGGGCGGCACTTGATAAACATCAATGAATGCGCTCCTAGCTGCATTAACAAACAGTTTAAGATGATTAGGTGACCTCATACAAGGCTTATTTACACTTCGTACAAGCAACACATTTGTAACAGGCCTGTTGTCTGCGAACTAAAGGGAAATGTTCGCGCTTTGCTTTTTTTTAATTGCACAAAAGCTAAGGGAGTGGTTAAATCCCTTTTGATTTCTCCATAAAATATGTCAGCCAATCAGTGCCCTTTTCTCCTCCAGTATAAGTTGTTGAAATTGGCATTCTTACATTTGTCCTGTAGCGTGCAAGATGAAAAGCTTTAGCAACATGACTCTGCCTTCAATGACATTCACCTTTCCATATGTGATATGTTTCAGGTCACAACCCAGCACTTGGGCACAGTGTTAGGCTGATCAGCAGCTGACACAGGCTTGATGGAATGAATGGCCTCCTGTTCTCTAAATCTTTACTTCTGACTCAGTCAAGCAGTATGAACTTTACAAGGATAAATCTTGGCAATAAAGACTCGATGGGCCAAAGGGCTTCTTCTATACTGTGTGATTCTGTGAACGTTATAGACTTACTTAACCAGGTCTGTTCCTCTTCCTGTTCTGTCAATCATTTCAAGCCTTTATAGTTCTGAAGGCAATTTGAGTCTAGAACGTAACTAGTTACGGAGGCTGAGAATAAACTACAAGATATTTTCATTCAGTCACTACCTCCCTGCTCTAAACAAACACACAAATCCAGTTTGGCAAACTTTCACATCACCAGTTATCACCTTGGTTTCAAATGCCTCCACTTCTTCACCCTAAACGACTCTCCAATGATGTGTATGCTTCTTTTATTCTGATTTCTAAGTATTCCCAGTTTCCATCATCCAACTATTGAGTGATCATGCCTTCAGCTGTCAAAGCCCAGAGTTTTGGTATTGTCTCCCTAATCTTGTCTCCCACTCTCTGATCTTTCAGTACAATCATTTAACAGTGCTCTTTGTCCAAACTGTCACCATACCAGTATCTCCCTGTGTGGATCTGTGTTGAGGGTTGCTTGATAAACGCTCCTGCGATACTCTGTGGGATGTTGTATTACACTATTGTGATGCATTTTCCATTGGCGCGTTCGTAGGAGTAACCTTTTGACGTATAGGACATGACAATTGTTCCCTCTGCTGTTTAGAGTGTCTACCATGCTCTGTGAAATGCATGCTTGAGTCACTGTACAACCTTGTCTGCATTCCAAATTGTGAGGACCTGAGGAAATGGGCATAACAGTTTCCTCTGGGGAGAGGGTTGGTAACCAGAGGTCACAGACTGAAGATAATTGGCAAAAGGATGAGTGCAAGTGTAAGACCTGGAAGCTGATTCAGTCATTTTTATGTTAGTTCAGTAGTATAAAACTTGAGTTTTGCTGGAAAACAAACACTTTGAAGCTTTACATCTTGCATTCAGAACAAATTACAAGAAATTCCACAGTAATGGGGAACAACATTACATTCTCCATGGCAATGCCTGTACCAATCAGAGTCCACTTGCCAACCAATCAGTACTTATTCTGATACAATTTAAAAAATTTGTTCCTCTTTACACTGGTATTTCTTGCACATTGTCCTGATGAGGGCAAAATGAAAAGCTTTGATGCCATTTATCTTTTTTCTGTAATAACTTTTAGAAGGGAGTTAGATGAATAAATCGATGGGGACGTTTCCAGGCTCTAGACAAAGAACAGAGGGTACTGAGATTAATTAAATAGCTGTACTAAAGGGTCAGCACAAGTCAAATGAGCTTGGAGACCTTCTCCAGTGCTATATGATTTATGGTTATTGGAACTTGATGGATAAAGGGTACTGGTTACTTCAGGTGCTTTGTCTGATTGGAGTTGGGTTTGTCTTTAGTGAGTTTCCATCATTGAAGGGTGTGATGCTGGAAAAGCACAGCCAATCAGGCAGCATCCAAGGAGCAGGAGAATCGATGTTTCAGGCAAAAGTCCTCGGATGCTGCCCAACCAGCTGTTTCCAGCATCACACTCTTAGACTCTGATCTCCAGCATCTGCAGTCCTCACTTTCTCCTTTAGTGAGTTTCCCTTTTGTTTTGTGCTTACAGAGCCAGTGTTCCGTGCTCCCCTGGTGCTGAGTAAAGCAGGTGATGTCCGGGAGGGGCTTGAGAATCAACTCCGACAGGTACTGTCCTCCATCACTTCAGTCAACTGTTTTCAGAATGAGGAGAGGAATGGGGCAAGGATTTGTGGGGTGGAGAATGACCTCACTCTGTCCTTGTACTGTGACCATTTGTTGATGATGTCATCTTGGAGGAAGCACAAGTTCTTTGGTTATATTCCAGGATTGAGCTGATGTGGAGTAAGTTATGTTCATGTCACAAGTGCCAATCAGTGGTCACCTCAATACAGTACATGATAGCCCTCCATTTCATTACACACCAATTGAACTATGGTTGTCAACTCTGTTCAACGTCATCTTCTGGGGCACCTGAATCGCACTCTGCCATTGCCACACTCTGCCACGTTTGCTGCACAGGAAGATATTGGGCTGAGAAGATGCAGTATTCAGTAGCCTCTGTTTTCTCTGGGCTCTCTTCTCACCAGCTGAGCTTCTCATTTGTGCTTGCCTCTTCCAGTGGTCGTTCAAGCAGTTGGCCTCCAGACATTGCAGGTATCAGTAGATGCTTCCATGAGAGAGTCTAACCATCACCTCTTGACATTCTGTAATATTACCATTGAATTCCTACCATTATCATCCTAGTGATTACTATTGACCAGAAACTGAACTGGATTAGCAGTATAAATCCTGTGCTAAAAGGACATGGCAGAGGCTGAGAATTCTCAATGTAACTTACTCCCTGACTGTCTTAAGCCTGTCCGCTGTCTATAAGACACAAGTCAGAGTATATGAAATATCTCCCACTTGTCTGGGTGGGTGCAGCTCCAACGATGCTCTAGAAGCTTGACACCCTCCAGGACAAAGGACCCACTTGCTTGGCACCTTATCGACCACCTTCAACACACACTCCCTGACCACTGATGCACAGTGCTAACAGTGTGGACCATCTACAAGATGCACTGCAGCAACTTAGCAAGGCTCCTTAACACCTCCCAAGCCTAGTACTTCCTTGTAAAAGGATAAGGGCAGCAGATACATGGGAACGTCACCACCTGCAAGTATTACACCAAGCTACTCACCATCCTGAAATATTTTGCTGATACTTTACTGTTACTGGGTTAAAATCCTAGAAATCGTTCCTCTGAGCACTGTGGGTGTTCCTACATCACCCAGACTTCAGCAGTTTAGGAAGGTGACTCATGACTAAGATGCTATTTACAGTGTGATACTGATTGTGTTGTTTGATTCTGATGGTTCAGTTCAGTCTGCATGCACCCTGCCCCTCGCACTCCCCCAGTACAAGTTACTGATTAATGTCCTGAATAACGTGGAGGTAATTGGATGTCAAGTAATCAGATTCCTAAAAATTAATCTGCGAAATATCAATCAATCCAAATGGCTAATAGAATGAAGGCCCTATGTGGCTGATATACAAGGGGCAAAAGTATGTACCCATTGAGGAAAATATTTAAAGGGACTGCATTCAACTGTGGTAAACCTCAGGGAGGATATCCCATCTTACCTTTGTAGCCTGGATTCACTAGAAAGATGCCTGGCCTTTTTAGGGTTAAATTGCAAACTCCGCTTCAATGAATTTGGTCTGTATTCCTTTCAGTTCAGGGGTTTATGTGGTTTCCTATGAATTTGATGGGATTAGAAACTGTTTCCTCTGGGGGGGGTGGACAGAGATCCATAATAACAGGCATAACTTCTTTCAAAATAGAGCTAGGCTGTCAGGAAGCCTTTCCTCACACAAAAGGGATTGGAAATTTGGATCCCTTGGGATCAATTGGAAATTTCAAGACAAATTTTCAGGTAAGGTGTATATCAAATCAATAGTTAAGAGCATTGGAGTCCAGATACACACCAAGGCAGACTCTCAAAAGTTGGAATGCAGTCCTTCCATGGCACAGATCTGGGCACATTCAGGGCAATGCCACCTTTATTGACAGGCCCAGTCCAGCCTCTGAGCTCATATCTTCCGGAAACAAATCTGTGCATGTTCCTGACACTCTTGGAAAGAGGCCAAGATTGACAAGCTGCAGAGGATCAGAACCAAGGGAGTGCTGCACTCTCGGAGGGTCAGCACTGAGGGGGCATTGCATTCTTGGTGGGTCAATGCCGAGGGTGCACCATACTGTCAGAAGGTCAGCACCAAGGGAGCGCCGCATTGTCGGAAGGTCAGCGCCAAATGAGTACCACACTGTCGAAGGGTCAGTAATGACAGAGGGCTGTGTTGTTGGAGAGTCACGACCTGGGTCATGCTGTACTATCCGACTATCAGTGCAGAGTCTAACCTATCAGGGAATCAGCTGTGATGTTGTGCCATTATGTCAGGACGAGGCAATGCCACACAGTTGGAGGGTCAAGGATGAGAGAACGTTTTGCTATCAGAGGGTCTGGGCTGAGGAAGAACCGTGTTGTTGAAAATGCCACCTTTGTGATGTAACTTAACTAAAACTTGTCTGCCCTCTCAAGTAGATGTTCAAAATTCCAAGATTACTATTTCAAAACAGAGCAGGTAGTTTCTTCCTTGTGTTCAGGGGCTAATGTTTCTCCCTCAATTAACATCACTAAAACAGATTATTTGGCCAGTGCCACATTGCTGTTTGTGAGAGCTTGCTGTGCATAAATGACAGTGACTGACCGTGACAGTCCTGATGAAGGATGCTGCCAAAACGTCAACTCTCCTGCTCCTCTGCTGCTGTTTGACCTGCTGTTCTTTTTCCAGCTCCACATTTTATTAACAGTGATTGTATTACCTGTTTTAAACAAAACCTTTAGGAATGCCCAGAGTGCTGTGGTGCTATTTAATTAGAAGGCTGTCTTTGTTTTAATTAGTTGCCTTTTTTTCCATTTATCGTTGGATGTGGTACAGCATTTGTTAAGCTACTAGTGTACCACCATCTTGAACCGCTGCAGTCCTTGAGGCTTAAGAACATCCACAATGCCATTAGGAAGGGAGTTCTAAGATTTTTGTTGAGTGACTCTGAAGGAAGCGTTATATGTACAAGTCAGGATGGTGAGTGGCTTGGAGGGGATTTCTGTGAATCTGCTGCTCTTGTTCTTCTAGGTTGTAGGTTTGGAAGGTGCTGTCTCAGGAGCCTTGCTGAGTTGGTATATTGCATGTTATAGATGGTATACTGTTATTCAGGAGAATGCTGTAGCCATTCTCCACATTACCCACAGTGATGAGAGAACTTGTTTAATGATTTTGTGTGAGAATTTAGAAAAGGTACTGAAATGACTGAGTAGTCATGATGATTTTTAAAATCATGACCTGGAATCTTCTGCATCGAGCAAGACAGTGAGGCAGGGCCCTCCATTCAATATCCCATCTGTATCGGTGTACCTGCTGAGTCCAAGCTGGGAAATTCTGTCGATTTTGTCTGTTAATAATTCAGATTTGCCCTTCTTGAATGGGAATAGTCAGACCAAACACTGCAGGGGAGTGAGTGAAACAGGAAGATGGTAGAACAAACCCTCCATCTCTGTTTCTGCTTCTGACTTTGAAAGTAAATTACAAATCGCTACGTTAGGCGAGTTAAATCTGTGACCTTGCCCTTACTCCCTTTCTATTTCTCTAACCTGTTCCAAGACCAACCTTTTTTCTCAGCTTCACAGAAAAGTTGCATCCTGAAAATTCCTGCTCAAATTGATTTCTTTTAAGTTGCTCACCCATGTGCAGCTCCGCACAGGATTTAAAAGGACCACGTCTTAAATAAATGATCGTGCCCTCTAAAACCAAACAGGAAGCTTTGTTGGCCACAATGACATCTCTCTGCTCTTCCAATTCTGGCTTCTTGAGCAGGCCTATTCCTATGCTGTACTGTTCTTTGTCCTGTTGCCCCCCTCCCCACCTGACTACCCATCCAGTGTAATTATTGCACTAGGGACAGCAGTACCTTTACCTTCCTGAGCCCTGACCTTTGGACTAGCCTCGCTGAACCTGTCTGCCTTTTTGAGAAAGTTGTTACTCAACCAAATCCTAATATCTCCTCACATTGTCAAATGCTTACACTGCAGTGAAGCATGGTGGGAAGTTGCATCCTGTTAAAGTTGCTGTATAATTGACAAACCCTTACTATTGAAGCAGGTTTGGTAATAATGGCAGTGGGTACTATAATGCTACCTCTCCTGCTCACATCCAGTTATCCACCTTCCCCCATTGCTTGCGTGCTGGGTGGGGCGGAGAGGGTGTAGGGGTTCACTGAGACTGAGATTATAACGTTTCCTGTCTCCAGTATGAGCCGGAGAAGGAGAGCTTGAAGGAAGATGATGAGACGGTCACAGCGGAAATAATTCAGATTATTCTGGCTGAGGGGGAGCACGAGAAGCAGCAAATGGAAAAAAAGAAAACAATCATGGAACAGGTGAAGAGGGATGAGGAGCTGGCAAGAAAATGGGGTCGAGATTTTGTGAGTGTTTATAAATTCTCCTCTGTCTTTTTCTCTTGCTCATCTCCCTTCTATCTCCCTCTGTCCTTGCCTTCCATTCTGTCCCTCCCTGCCTCTTAGTCCCTCAGCTCCTGCCCTCTCCCCTTCTCTACCTGTCTTGCTGCCTCTTTGCCCCCTGGTGCTCCCTACCTCTCACTTATGACATGCACTCACAGTGAACTGCTGATGTTTTCTCTGAACTGCCTGTTTCTGTTGAGGAAAGGACATGTAGAAAGTGACCAGGATGCATGTCTGAGCGACTGCTGCTGGATGAGGGAGGCTCTTTTGTGTTGAACAAAAAATACAATGGCTGCTATGTAGATCAGAACCATCCAATTTTAAATTTTTTTTGTTCATTCATGGGATGCGGGATTGCCTGTCTGGACCAGCATTAATAGCCGTCCCAATTTGCCCCTTGAATAGGTGGTGGTGAACTGCCTTCTTGCAGTCTGTATGGTGTAGGCTAACAATGCCACTGTGGAGGAAATGAGCAGGACTTTGACCCAGCGTCACTGAAGGATCAGTGATATAGCTGGGGGAGGTAATGGCCCCGTGGTATTATCGCTGGACTACAAATCCAGAGACCCAGGTAATGTCCTTGGGACCCAGGTTTGAATCCCATCATGGTGGACAGTGGAATTCGCCTTCAAGTAAAAGAAAGTCTGAGATTACAAGTCTAATGATGATCGTGAATCTATTGTAGATTGTTGGAAAAACCATCAGGTTCACCAATCCTCTTTAGGGAAGGAAACTGCTGTCCTTATCTGGTCTGGCTGCCACGTGATGATTCCAGTAATGTGGGTGACTCTTGACCGCCCTCTGGGCTATTAGGGATGGGCAATAAATGCTGGCCTAGACAGTGATGTCCACATCCCGTGAATGAACCTTTTTTAAAAAAAATTCCAAGTCAGTGTGGTTAGTGGCTGAGAGGGGAACTTGCAGGTGGTGATGTTCCTATGTGTCATAGTCATAGAGATGTACGGCATGGAAACAGACCCTTCGGTCCAACTTGTCCATGCCAACCAGATATCCCAACCCAATCTAGTTCCACTTGCCAGCACCCGGCCTATATCCCTCCAAACCCTTCCTATTCATATACCCATCCAAATGCCTCTTAAATGTTGCAATTGTACCAGCCTCCACCACTTCCTCTGGCATCTCATTCCATACCCGTACCACCCTCTGTGTGAAAAAGTTGCCCCTTAGGTCTTTTTATATCTTTCCCCTCTCACCCTAAACCTATGCCCTCTAGTTCTGGACTCCCCGACCCCAGGGAAAAGACTTTGTCTATTTACCCAATCCATGCCCCTCATAATTTTGTAAACCTCTATAAGGTCACCCCTCAGCCTCCGACACTCCAGGGAAAACAGCCCCAGCCTGTTCAGCCTCTCCCTATAGCTCTAATCCTCCAACCGTGGCAACATCCTTGTAAATCTTTTCTGAACCCTTTCAAGTTTCACAACATCTTTCCGATAGGAAGGAGACCAGAATTGCACACAATATTCCAACAGTGGCCTAACCAATGTCCTGTACAGCTGCAACATGACCTCCCAACCCCTGTACTGTAGTCTTGCTAAGATTTGCTTTCCCAAAATGCAGCACCTCACATTTATCTGAATTAAACTCGATCTGCCACTTCTCAGCCCATTGGCCCATCTGGTCCAGATCCTGTTGTAATCTGAGATAACCCTCTTCGCTGTCCACTACACCTCCAATTATGGTGTCATCTGCAAACTTACTAACTGTACCTCTTATGCTCGCATCCAAATCATTTATGTAAATGACAAAAAGTAGAGGACCCAGCACCAATCCTTGTGGCAGTTACTGGTCACAGGCCTCCAGTCTGAAAAACAACCCTCCACCACCACCCTCTGTCTTCTACCTTTGAGCCAGTTCTTTTTTTTTAGATTAGATTACTTACAGTGTGGAAACAGGCCCTTCGGCCCAACATGCCCACACCGCCCCGCCGAAGAGTATAGCACCCAGACCCATACTCCTACATTTACCTCTTCACCTAACACTACGGACAATTTAGCATGGCCAATTCACCTGACCTGCACATTTTTGGATTGTGGGAGGAAACCGGAGCACCCCGAGGAAACCCACGCAGACACAGGGAGAATGTGCAAACTCCACACAGAGAGTCGCCTGAGGCGGTAATTGAACCCGGGTCTCTGGCGCTGTGAGGCAGCAGTGCTAACCACTGTGCCACCGTGCCGCCCACAAATTCTGTATCCAAATGGCTAGTTCTCCCTGTATTCCATGAGATCTAACCTTGCTAACCAGTCTCCCATGGGGAATTGTCGAACGCCTTACTGGAGTCCATATAGATCACATCTACTGCTCTGCCCTCATCAATCTTCTTTGTTACTTCTTCAAAAAACCCAATCAAGTTTGTGAGACATGATTTCCCACGCACAAAGCCATGTTGACTATCCCCAATCAGTCCTTGCCTTTCCAAATACATGTACATCCTGGCCCTCAGGATTTGCTACAACAACTTGCCCACCACTGAGGTCAGGCTCACTGGTCTATAGTTCCCTGACTTGTCTTTACCGCCCTTCTTAAACAGTGGCACCACATTTGCCAACCTCCAGTCTTCCGGCACCTCACCTGTGACTATCGATGATACAAATATCTCAGCAAGAGGCCCAGCAATCACTAGCTTCCCACAGAGTTCTCAGGTACACCTGATCAG
>NC_057715.1:117232611-117260908 GCF_004010195.1 Chiloscyllium plagiosum | reverse complement strand
GACATGATTTCCCACGCACAAAACCATGTTGACTATCCCTAATCAGTCCTTGCCTTTCCAAATACGTGTACATCCTGTCCCTCAGGATTCCCTCCAACAACTTCCCCACCGGTCAGGCTCACCAGTCTATAGTTCCCTGGCTTGCCTTTACCGCCCTTCTTCAACAGTGGCACCATGTTTGCCAACCTCCAGTCTTCCAGCACCTCACCTGTGTCCTTCTCCTTGGACAGCGCTATCTAAACCCACGACCTCTGTCTTTGAATGTTTTGAGTCTTTTATACCATGTAATAAATTTTAAAAATTTATTCTCCGGGAACAGCTGGCTCAGCCTGCATTCATTACCTTTTGCTAATTGTCCTGAAGAAGGTGGTGCCAAGCTGCCTTCCACTACAGTAACCTCATCCACAGCCAGTGTCCCCTACCCTGTCCACTACAGTAACCTCATCCACTGCCAGTGTCCCCTACCCTGTCCACTACAGTAACCTCATCCACTGCCCGTGTCCCCTACCCTGTCCACTGCAGTAACCTCATCCACTGCCCGTGTCCCCTACCCTGTCCACTGCAGTAACCTTATCCACTGCCTGTGTCCCCTACCCTGTCCACTACAGTAACCTCATCCACAGCCAGTGTCCCCTACCCTGTCCACTACAGTAACCTCATCCACAGCCTGTGTCCCCTACCCTGTCCACTACAGTAACCTCATCCACTGCCTGTGTCCCCTACCCTGTCCACTACAGTAACCCTATCCACTGCCTATGTTCCCTACCCTACAGTAACCACATCAACTGCCTGTATCCCCTATCCTCCAGTAACCTCATCCACTGCCCGTGTCCCCTACCCTGTCCACTGCAGTAACCTTATCCACTGCCTGTGTCCCCTACCCTACAGTAACCACATCGACTGCCTGTGTCCCCTATCCTACAGTAACCACATCCACTGTCCATCATCTACAAGGCACATGTCAGGAGTGTGATGGAATACTCCCCACTTGCCTGGATGGGGGCATCTCCAACAACACTCAAGAAGCTCGGCACCACCCAGGGCAAAGCAGCCCACTTGATTGGCACCACATCCGCAAACATCCACTCCCTCCATCACTGACACTCAGTAGCAGTAGTATGTATCACCTACAAATGCACTGCAGAAATTCACCAAAGGTCCTCAGTCAGCACCTTCCAAACATGACCACTTCCATCTCGAAGGCCAAGGGTAGCAGATACATGGGAACATCACATCTGCAACTTCCTCTTCAAGCCACTCACCATTCTGACTTGGAAATATATCTCCGTTCCTTCAGTGTCACTGGGTCAAAATCCTTGAATTCTCTTAAGGGCATTGTGGGTCTACCTATAGCAGGTGGACTTCAGCAGTTTAAGAAGTCAGCGCCCCCCCCACTTCTCAAGGGGACAACTAGGGATGGACAATAAGCGCTGGCCCAGTCAGCAACATCCACATCCCAGGAATTAGTTTTTTAAAAAGGCATATAATATCCTAAGCTTCACGAACAAGGGCACAGAGTACAAGAGCAGAGAGGTTGTATTGAATCTATATGTAATATTGGAGAATAGTGTGCAGCTCTGGGCATCACTGTTTTGGAAGAATGTGAATGCATTGGAGAGAATGCAGAAGTGGCTTACAAAAATGGGTCCAGGAATGAGACACTTGAGTTATAAGTAAACATTGGAGAAGTTGAGGCTGCTTACTTTGATGAGGTGAAAGCTGACGGGAGATTCGATAGAGGTTTTTTTATGTCATTGATATGGACTGAGTGGATATGGAAAAACTGCTCCTGTTGTAAATGGATGGAGAACAAGAGGGCACAGTTTTAAAGTGTTTTGCAAGAAGCAAGTGTGAGGTGAGAAAAATCTCTTTTTTTTTCTTAAAGCGAGTGGTTCAAATCTGGAACACAGCCTGAAAATGTGGTGGAGGCAGATTCTTTTGAAGCATTCAAGAGAGTATTAGATAATTGTTTTAATAAAAACAAAGTGTTATTGGGAAAAGGCAAGGGTTTGGCACTAAATCAAAATGTTCAAAGATTTGATGGAGATGGAATGAATGGCCTCCTTCTGAGCTCTCTCATTTCTATGATTACCATTAAGTCACCACCTCCCTTGCAATGGTGAGTAATCAATACCCCACAATCAGTGAAGAGATCAATGTCCAGGTAATCTGGTATGATACTGCCTGCAGGAAAATATCTTGAGCACTATTGCAAGCAAGTGGCTGGTCCAGATGATTTTTGCTTAGTATTAATGATTAAAGGCATCGAGAAGTGCTACTCTGTTCTTCTGAAAATGCTTTGGGGTCTGTCCATCTGAGAGGGCAGTAAGAGCCCAAGTTCAATGCTCCATTCAAAAGAAATCACAGTCATCAATGTGATATTCTCTTGACCTGACCTTCGGACAACCTGACACTCCCACATTGCTTACCCTGGAATAATGCAGCATTTTCTCAGTGCTGGCCATCGGTGTTACACAGGCAATAGGAGCCTGAAGGGATAGGTTGGCACTGAAAAGGCCGGTTTACAAATGAAATCATCTTCTGGTGAATCTGTTACCCCATGGGTTATCAGATGTTCTAGTGTTCATCAGTGTGCTAGGAGATTTAATACTTGTGTTCTTCTCCAGGCTCCTGACAACATGTCTGATTCAGAGAATGAGGAGCCAGTGAAACATATAACTACACGGCAATGGGGTTCAGCAGCCAACAACAAGCTGAGCTCCAACTCTTCTGGTCGATTTTCAAGGTAATTAGAGTCCTTGGTCTCCTCGGCAAGAGAGTGGTTTTAATGAAGGAGCAGCTCTGACTATCCTTGAACCCCACTCACTCATTACCCCTGTGGGTTATTCTATTCTGTTGAGAACTATCTCAACTTCTAGTCCAGCAACCACCTTGAAATGCTCAAATTCCTCCATGATCCTCCTCCCTCCCTCTCTGTAACTTCCTCCACCTTCCAACCCTCTGAGATCTGTGTGCTCCTGCAAATCTTGGCTCTTGTGAAAGCCGGATTTTAATCAATCCACCACTGGTGCCCATGCCTTTAGCTGCGTGGGATCCTTGTGCTGGAATTCCCTTCCTATACCTTTCCACTTCTCTCTCTCCTCCATTAAGACTCTACGTAAAACACATTTCTTTGACCATCACCTGTCCCTGATATCTCCTGATGTGACTCGATGATTAGATTGTGTTTGACGATCACTCCTGTAAGGCACCTCAGGAAGTTATGCTACTTTCAAGGAGCTCTGTAAATGCAGGTTGTTGTTGAAGTGACCCTGGATTCCTTTCCCTAAATCTTGGCGTCTTGTTACAGTATGCTGAGCATTGAGGAGGAGAATCGAAGTTGGAGCACACCAGTGGAAAACAACCAGGGCCGAAGAGGGACACCTCGCATTGAGGGTAGAGCCAAGGTATTTGTGGTTTCAGCAGGGCCCTTTGACTGGGCTGACCTGGTGAACTGCTATATGACTTACATCCTTTGTGTTGAAACGATTACTAATCATTTGGAAACATTGGTTATGCAGTTCTTACTGGCACAAGGAATTTCGCTGTCTGATTTGTTTCCCTCCAACTTTCTTATTCTTCTGTGGAATGTGGATGTCACTGATGTAATTCATTATTGTACACCTCTCCCAAACAAAAAAAAAATCTATCATTCTCAAGCCTGAAAGTTCCACTTGTTCCCCAACATCCACAGGTTTCAGTGGGAAGTGCTTTCTGGTTTTCCACTACCCATTGTGTGAAGTATGTCCTCCAGGCATCACCTCTAGGTGGTCTGGCTCTAATTTTAAGGCAGGGCTGCTTTTCTTTGATTTTCTGTCTGATCCCTACCAAATGTGGTCAACATTTGAAACTGCCAGAGTGTGACAACAAGGGGCATAAATAAGAATGCTCCAACAAATAAGGTCAGATTAGGCAAAAATGGTAAATAGCTATTAGGCAAATCCCTAATTGCCCTTGAACTGAGTGGCTTGCAGGGCCATTTCAGAGAGTTATTAAGAGTCAACCACATTGCTCTGGATTTTTTTATCCATTCACTGAATGTGGGCATCACTAGTTGAGTTGGCATTTATTGCCTAGTTACCAATCTTGAACCACTACAGTCCATTTAATGAAGGTATATACAGATTATCATTAGAGATGGAGATCTAGTATTTTGACCCAGCGACACTGAAGAAACATTGAAGGTCTGGAGTCATGTGTAGTTCAGACTGGGTAAGGGTGGCAGACTACCTTCCCTGAAGGACTTTAGTGAACCAGGTAGGGTTTGCAATGATCACTGGTATTTTTCACATTCACCATCGCCAAGAGTAGGTTTCAATTCCAGATTTATTAACCAATTTTAAATTAGGTGGGTGCAGCTGCCATGGTGGGATTTGAACCCAGGTCCTATGAGGTTCTGAATTATTACTCTAATGACGTTACCGCTATGGCCCAGTCACAAGGATGACTTAAGAAGGGATCATGTTGGTATGCTTAGGATTTGCGTTAAGGGTGGAATAATTACATTTGTAAGTTGTGATAGGTCACTTGGGTCATGAAAAGACGTTTTACAGACTCACTGTCCAAATGCATGCTGCATGCAGAGCAAGGAGGGTGAACTCATAGCAAAACTAGAAATAAATGAATACATGGTAGTGGTTGCAAGGTGACAAAGACCTGAGTATCCTAGACATTTGACATTTCAGAAGGATTAGGAAGAAAGGAAAAGGAGGTGGAGTAGTTAATAAAGAACTGGGTCAATACAGTAGTGTGAAATGATCTTGATTTGAAGGATCAAAATACAGGATTATCTGGATGGAAATTTAGAAATAACAAAGGAAAGAAATCACTAGTGGGTGTATATTCTTAAATTCTTAATCAATAGAGGAATCAAGGGGTCCGGGGAAAGGGTAGGAAAGTGGGAGTGAGGAATGTCAGATCAGCCATTATGTCATTGAAGGGCTGAATGGACTTGTGTTTTCATTTCTTAAGATCTTCTGATCTTGCCTTCATATCCCTTGTATCATCTCTCCAACGCTAATGTATCTTTGAGTGCCATTGACTTGCATCATGTTTCCTATGGATGTATATGGTCAGTTGGTCTGTATTGTTTATCTTCCATGTTGACCGCTCCCAGCCCTCTTCATCAGGCTATAATGTATGTAATGTAGGTGGAAATGTGGAATTCGAAATAGACTGATCAGTCATGATCTTATTGAATGGTGGAGCATGCTCAGTGGTCTACTTGTGCTACTCTTTTGTATGTTCATATATCCTTGTATTTCTCTCTCTGTGACTCCCTTTCCTCTGAATTGACTCAATAAGATTCTTACTGTTTGTTCTATATGATGATGTTTCAGCTTCTCTCAGTGAGATGGTGCAGTTTCCAGATATGTATTTTCTAATTTTATTCCCAATGGATCCTCTCCAATCTCGCTCTGTTTTCTTTGCAGCCAACTTCAGTTTCTGCAGGTTCCCTTGTTACCAACAACGTCATCAACATCCTGTCATCCTCTGAAAACAGTCGCTCCAACTCTGCCCCAAACCTGAGCTCGGAAAAGCGCCCTGCAAATGACCCAGCACCATCAGGCCCAGCCAAGAGAGAGCGGTCAGCCAGCCCCGACAGCAATGACAGTATCTCCGGGGAGTTCAATCATTTCAAGCCCATCAGCTGTTCACCCTGCACCCCTCCCAAGAAGCTGCCTGACGGCAGGGTGATGAAGCCCAAGATTGTCAAATCGACACCCCGAAACCTCGGCTGTGGCTTCCACAAGCCAGCCGCCGCTACCACCACTTATGAGGTGAACCCCAATCTCCTGCAGAAGTGGGGCCAGATTCTGCAGGAGCGCCATGAGGAAATGGTAGCCTCCAAGGGCACCCTGATTTCGGAGGACGAGGGTGAGGCTGCTGTTGGCAGGCTGGGAGCAGAAAGCGAGGTTGATGCAATGGAATTTGCTTCATCTTCAAGTTCCCCTGGCCATCAGAAGAATTCGCTAAACTCTGCCCCCTCCCAGGGCTGCCATCAGAAGGTTCCCGAGAGTTGGAGTAGCCACATGGAGTCAATCCCAACCCAACAAGCCTCTGTGGAGCAAGGCAACAGGTCTCAGCACAGCATCAGCACCTCGTCTTCTGACCACATGGGGGCAAAGAAAAGCAAAGGATCGAAATCTTCCTCCTCCTCGCAGGGCAAGAAGAGGCACCACAAGACCAAGCACACAGCGGAGCTGAAGACCAAGCGGACAAAGTGGACCGTCAATAATGTTGGCACAACGTCAGTCAGCAGTCTGGATCATAGCCAACAGGAAGATGAAGACAGGAGGTTAGCAGCCAGGCTCCAGCGACGGCTTGATGCTGAGCGGACCACAGTTAACCGACAGAAGGGCAGTGAGGATGGTTACCCACTGCGGACAAAGACCAACTTTAAATCAAAGTAGCTCACTTGGGATGGCTACCATTCCCTATCAGCTCTGCTGTGCCCAGGGATCTCTGCCTGTTGCTTCCAGTCTGTGCAATGTGCAGGAATAATACAGTCCTTCACTTCATTCTGGCTTTTTTTTTTGGTCTTGATCTTTTGCTGATGCAGAATTGCTGAGTTTAATTTCACTATCCGAGATGCCCCTTCGCCCTGAGCCCCAGAGAAATCTAACCCATCAGCCGGTGGTTGGATGAGGCCTTCATGCTCCCTTTTTAACATGAGAGCTGTATGCTATTATCGACGATCTGTGTTGTGATTTCTTCCTTCTGGGTCCACTCCCGATCCACTGCTGAAATAGCAGCTTTAGAGAGGTTCCCTATGAAGTGGATAATCATTGTGCCCATCTCCTCTGACCCTGGATAATATTGGATCCACATTTTTGTGAAATGTTGCAAGGAGCCTAGATTAATTCCCATTACAAGTTTTGTAGCTGCAAGTTATCGCATCATAACCTATATTTTTTATTGAAAGGGGAATCATTCCTCAGGTTGGAAGAGGGAAGGTAACATGAAAATTTCTTTTCTGTTTCCCTTATCAATGCTGTTCCTTAGCATTTCATCTCTGCCAATGTGTGTCCCTGACTCAAACAATGTATCAGAGTCGGTCTGGGTCCCCTCTGTCTAATCACTGATGTGCATCTTTCCTCCAACCAACAACTTGTACCAGGCTTTTGTATCCATGTCCCCTCTCATTTTGTACAGACACCTCATGTGCTTCTGTATCCAGAAGCAGAGGCCTCTTTTTACTCTCCTAGTTTCACTGGAGCTGATGAATAGATTAAATGACCAGCAGGACCATCAGAAGCTTGCCCTGTGGCATGATGACCACAGGAACAAGGTTAAGCATTTTCTCCCCAACTCCCATCGCTGTTTCCCAGCTTGAGAGAAAGAGAGCCCGCCAGAATGATATAATGTATCATGGAAACTGAGTGGGAGGGCACTATTTGCCAAGTCCTTCTTAAAATGGCTGACAGTGCCAAGTGCTAATCCTGATTAAAAATTTCACCCTAACCTTTATCAACTCCTACTGAATAGGAGATGCCTCCATAAACATGTGATCTTGTACTTGTGCTCCAGGGACTCTCCCTGTGTACTGTTGTGTATTTGTGCAATAACATTACTCTTCACTAACTCGCACCCTAAAGCTGTGTGAGGCTAAGCCAGGGCTGAAGCAGAGAGCATAACTGGAGGTAAGCCAGCATCCAGAACTACCCTCTCATCCTATTGCCTCCACTGAAAGTTGTGAAATCACCATTTTGAGTAAAGAATTTATTTTCTTAATATTGTTGTAAATTTTGTACCTTCAGAAATTCCTTTGAACCTGCTGAGAAGACTTGGCTTTTTCCGATTTGGAGATGCCGGTGTTGGACTGTGGTATACAAAGTTAAAAATCACACAACACCAGGTTATAGTCCAACAGCTTTAATTGGAAGCATTAGCTTTCGGAGCGCTGCTCCTTCACCAGGTGGTAGTGATGAAGGAGTGTCGCTCTGAAAGCTAGTGCTTCCGTATAAACCTGTTCATGTTACCTTCCCTCTTCCAACCTGGTGTTGTGTGATGTTTAACTTTGGCTTTTTCCAGTTCACCTTATCTGTGATGTGTAATATTTCAGTCTAATCAGTACTTGCCATGCTTATAGAAGGCCATCAGCATTCTTTGTTGATTTTTTGAAAGTGTTGCAACTTCATGAAACTTGCAGATAAAGTAACCTGATGCACACACGCACCTATACACACACTCTGAGCTGTCAGCACTGTTGAACACAATGCTGTCTTTGCGTTTTAGATATTTAGATGCAGAGCTCAACTTTCTGCGATCCTTCCTCCTAACTTGCAACCCAGTACCCAGACTAGTTATTATCCCCACCTTATTTGATGCTTGCATTCCCCGTTTGTGAAATGGGAGGGTCACATTTCAGTAAAAGCAGATTCTCTTGGATGGGGCTGTGAAGAAAGGGGGTCTTACCCCAGTGCACCTGTCTTGAAGAGACTGCTTGCTCCATCTACCTGAAGCAGGTATGGTGTGCACAGTTTTGCAGCATCTGCTATCACTGTTCCACCTTGCTTTCGTATTCCAGCATTATGCTGTTCTGTGAAATTGGAACTTTTAAACAAAAGCATATTGGTTTTGACACTTTGGGATTCAAACAGTTTCAAGAGTTCCCCAACTTTTATTCCCACTCCCCTCGCTCTGTTGCAGAATGTGGGCTGTTCTAGACTTCGAACTAAACAAGGAACAACATGGGAATCGCAAATTGTTACTGTGGAGTCATTTAGCCCATCACATCTGCACTGACACTCTCAACATTTTGACTGTGTCAATCTCCTGCCTATTTTCTGTAAACCTGCATTGCTTCCATTTAAATAATTGCCCAATACCACCTCGAATGTTGAAGCTGCCTCAAGCAGTGCATTCTAGAACGTGCAAGTGCTCAAAGGGTCAATTGCTGTCTTTCTAGGTTCTAGCAGCTAGTTGGAGAGTCTAAATGGTCAGTGTGTCCTGTGGGGAGACATACAGATGAGCCATGTACAGATAAGCTCACTGAGTTGCACCTGCATCTATTCAAGGAGTTCAGAGATTGAACCAAGAAGCAACCAGATCAATCCGGTGGCAGAGCCCATGATTTATTCTGTGGGATTACATTAGTTTTACAGAACAGAAACCAGCAGGTTTATCCCTCACGGAAGCTGCCTTCTGCCCAACTTAACCCTTTCCCTGACTGCCTCTTGGACGCAAGTCTTATTTACAGCCAGTATTGGTTGCATTGTTACAGCTCTAAAATCCAGTCAATTTGAGTTACAAATTTCTTGTACTTGTTCCTATGCTGGATTGGAAATAACAAACAAGGGCTAAATATTTTTGTAATCATGGAAAAAATTAAGAAAAGAATATTGGATGAATGAAAAAAATGGACATTTTGTTAATATACTTTATACTAAACCCAGTAAAGCACTTAGGCTCCTTCGAACCCGTTTTAAGTTCTTTCACAGAGTTATTTGCCAAAGAGAGAGATATACATATATAAAGAATTTTTAACAAAGTGTTTGTGGACAAATAATTTTCAGAATGCAGTCACATAACCAATATTTGCACAGAATGAATTTTTCACACCTCGTCTGGACAGATGTGAGTGCCAAAAGGCGTTGGATTGAGGGATGTGTCTGTCACTGTGTGTATGTACATATTTATAAAGAAAAAGACTCTGTCCAGATTACTTTGTTTGCTTTTTCTAGTGTTTGTCTCCATTGTTCTCTGGCAAATAAGTGCAAGTTCTGTTATCTTCCCCACCTCCCCCAATAGGTAACTCAAGCTGTAGGTTTATTAGTGCTGCTGAGGATTGTTACCTCTGTTGTGAAACACACCATTGGGAAAGCATCTGTCTCCTCTGAGATAATTGACCATACGATGTAGGCCATGCAGCCCATTGCTGCCATTCAGTGAGATCATTGCCGATCTAAAATCTCTGATCCCAGTTTTCCTATCCTTGTCCTGCTAACCCTTGACCCCCTCACTTATTATCAATCTCAGCCTTGAATATATTTAATGAACCAGCCTCTACAGCTCTTGGCAGTAAAGAATTTCACAACTGCTTTCCCTCTTCTGAGAGAAGAAATTCCTCCTTATCTCTAAGTTAAATGGGTGATTGCCTGTGACTGTGAGATTATGCCTTCTAGACCTAGACTCTCCCGTGAGAAGAAACAATATTTCCACATCTACCCTGTCAAGTCCCTTAAGAATCTTGTAAGTTTCAAACAGGTCACCCCTCATTCTTCTAAACTCCAATCAATATGGTACAGTCTTCAGTAAAGCCTTTGATAAGGATCCACATGGTAGCCTTTTTGGAGAAAATGCGGAGGCATGGGATAGAGGGTGATTTAGCAGTTTGGATTAGAAACTGGCTTTCTGTAAGAAGGCAGCAAGTGGCGGTTGATGAAAAATATTCAGCCTGGAGTCCGGTTACTAGTGGTGTGCCACAAGGATCTGTTTTGGGACCACTGCTGTTCGTCAATTTTATAAATGACTTGGATGCCGGCAGAGGTGGATTGGTTAGTAAGTTTGCAGATAACACTAAAGTTGGTGGAGTAGTGGACAGTTTGGAACAATGTTGCAGGGGGACTTGGATAAACTGCAGAATTGGGCTGAGAGGTGGCAAATGGAGTTCAATGCAGATAAATGTGAGGTGATGCACTTTGGAAAGAATAACAGGAAGGCAGAATACTGGGTCAATGGAAACATTCTTGGTAGTGTTTATGTGCAGAGAGATCTTGGAATCCATGTACATAGATCTCTGAAAATTGCCACCCAGGTTGATAGTGCTGTTAAGAAGCTGAAAATGTGTTGCTGGAAAAGCGCGGCAGGTCAGGCAAGGAGAATCAACGTTTTGGGCATAAGCCCTTCTAAGAAGGCATACAGTGTGTTAGGTTTCATTGGTAGAGGGATAAAGTTCCGGAGCCGTAATGTCATGCTGCAACTGTACAAAACACTAGTGTGGCCTCACTTGGAATATTGTGTACACTTCTGGTCGCCCCATTACAGGAAGGATGTGGAAGCATTGGAAAAGGTGCAGAGGAGATTTACCAGGATGTTGCCTGGTCTCGAGGGAAGGTCTTATGAAGATAGGCTGAGAGACTTGGGTCTGTTCTCATTGGAGAGAAGACGGCTAAGTGGGGATTTGATAGAGACATAAAAGATGATCAGAGGATTAGATAGGGTGGACAGTGAGAGTCTTTTTCCGAGGATGATGACATTGGCTTGTACGAGGGGCATAGCTGCATACTGAGGGGTGATAGATTTAAGACCGATGTCAGAGGCAGGTTCTTTACTTAGAGAATGATAAGGGTGTGGAATGCCCTGCCTGCCAATGTAGTTAACTCAGCCACATTAGGGGCATTTAAACAGTCCTTGGATAAGCACATGGATGATGATGGGATAGTGTAGGAAGTGGGCTTAAATTAGTTCACAGGTCAGTGCAACATAGAGGCCAAAGGGCCAGTTCAGTACTGTATTGTTCTATGTTCAACCTCCTTTCATCAGATGGTCTCTCCATACCTGGGATCAGCTGAGTGATGAGGGGCAGGATCTGGATTAGAGTGGTACTGGCATAGCGAGCAGGGCAGCGGTAGACATCCGGTACGTGGCCACCGCCATCCGACGTAGTGCTCCAGTTGGAGGATGCTCAGGTGTGCGGTGGAATCCCGTCTGCGCTCACCCCAGCCCGGACAGAATTTCATATTGGCCCCAAGGTCCCGTACTTCCCGCGGGAACCTGAACCGCCTCCAGAACTTTAGTTTTGTTCCTTTTAAGGACGTAAAAAGGCGAGCCCTGTATCGACTGCTGCTGCACCTTTCGGGGATCTGGGGTGGAGGGTGTTGCACGCAGCGGTCCCCTGCAACCGCAGATTGTGGTGGTTCACGGACTCCCAGCCCAACTCCTTGTTCTGTGGAGTCCGTGGACCATGTGTATATTTGGTGTGGGCATTTGCATCCTTTTTTGATTTTCTTAAAAACCTCTGTTTTTGGTTGCACTTCAGTCCCATGCCCCTGATCTTCGGGCACTCTCGTGAGTCTGCTCTTGGGCCTGGCCAAAAACAGGTCCAGGCAGCGTGCCGTGGAGGGGGTTGTTAGGGCCGACTGCCTGCCCCTCTTCCGCAGTTACGTTAGGGCCCGGGTGTCTGGAGAAGGAGCATGTGGTGTCCACCTACACCTGGAGTTGTTCAGGGAGTGGAGTGCATTATTTCCCCCTCCAACTCTATTTTGATGTATTCCCTGCTCTCCCCTTCACTGTTTGATCACACAGCGTTGCCCTTTGATGTGAAGGGCACTGCTTGTTGCTGGCCACTTGGGTGTTTCCTTTCTTCTTGGTGGTGGAAACTGAAAAAAGATTTGTGCACCTTGTGTCTTTCACTGTGTCTCACACCTGCACACACACAACATGGGTGCTGGGGAAAAAAAATTTTAAAAAAGAAATAAAGCGGTGCTGGAAAAGCACATCAGTTCAGGCAGCATCCGAGGAACAGGAACATCGACGTTTCGGGCAAAAGCCCTTCATCAGGAAAGGGGCAGCTTTGGTCCGACTAGTGCCTTGTATAGTTTTAACAAAATTTCCCCATGCTTGTGCTCCATTTCCTTTGAAGTAAAGGTCAATATGCATTTGCCTTCTCTGTTAGCCACTGAGTTTGGATACTAGCTTTTTATGATTCATGGACAAGGATTTCCAAAGCCTTACATAGAACATAGAAGAATACAGCGCAGTACAGGCCCTTTGGCCCTCGTTGTTGCGCCGATCCAAGCCCACCTAACCTACACTAGCCCACTATCCTCCATATGCCTATCCAATGCCCGCTTAAATGCCCTTCTAAGCTTTCTCCATTTAAATGACGTTCAGCTCATCATTTCTTCCTGCCAAAGTGCATCACCTCATATTTTAGGAAACTATATTCTGCCTGCCAAGTTTTCACCCGCGTGCTTAACATATATCGCTCTGTCGACTTCACAGCATCCTCCTCACTTACCCTCCCACCTGTTTGTGTGTCATCCACAAAACTGGGGATAGCACATTCGCTTTCCTCATCCAAGTCATTAATATATTGAAAATAGTTGTGGCCTACAGCACTAATTGAATGCAGTAATGGAGGTTCTATTGTAATTGAATTTTCTTCCACTGCATAAAATACTTCTCCCCTTTAGTATGTATTGTGGTGCCTACAAACCGTGACCAAAGATCCCAAATGTTTTTCTAAAGAGCTATAATCACTTGCTTATTTTTAAAATGGATTATTGATTAAAAGTCTGCTAATGACCATAGAACATCCAAGTTGACGAAGGTCTAGGAATTTCCAGAAATGTCCTGTGGACAAAACTAGTCATCAATCTTCCAACTCCCAACATGTGAACGTTGCAGTATAAAGCATTCAAAGGTTGAGTGAAAAGTATTGGACATGGGGATCGATTGGAGTATTTCCAAATTGGCATTTAACATAAATTTGGGTGGGGATGTTGGTTGTGATGACAGTGCAAGGAGTTTTCAATTGAATTTGGGCCAGGCTGTGAATAGGCTAAAACATGGCAGCTAGAATATAATGTAGATAAATGTGAGGTTATTAACATTGGTGGAAAAGGCAAACTGGTGAGAAGTTGGGAAGTGTGGGTGTCCTTGTTGATGAGTCACTAAGAGCTAATATACAGGCGCAGCAAACAATTAGGAAGCAAATAGTATTCTGATCTTATTCGTGAGGAGATTTAAGTTCAGGAGTAGACATATAGTTGTATACAGCCTTTGTGCATACTTGCTTAAAGGGATTGTGGTGCAAAGACTGTAAAGATACGTAAGCGTTCAAAGAGTACATAGGTAAACTGCAACAAGAGTTCATTCCAGTCTGAAGTAAAAGGAAAATGGGAAGGAGTGTCAAACCATGGCTTCCAGGCAAATTTAAAGAGAGTATTAGATTCAGAGGCATGCAAACTGGCCAGAGAAACAACCGACTGGGGGAGTGGGAGCAGTTCAGAATTCAGCAAATGGAAAACAAGGATTGGTTAAGAAATGCAAAGAGTGTGAGAGCTTGTGAGGGACATAAAAACTAACTAAAAATTTCCATCAGTATATGAAGAGAAACAGAACCAAAATATGTATTTCCAAGGTAGGACGCAATTAACATACCGGAAATGTTGGGGACCGTGGGGTTTAGTGAGCGGAAGGCGCTGAAGGAAACCTGAACTAATGGGGAAATGATGTTGGGAAAATTGATGGGATTGAAGGTGGGTAAATCCCGAAGACTTGATCGTCTGCATCCCAGAGTACTTAAGAAAGTGGCTGTAGAAAGAGTGGATGCATTGGTGGTCATCTTCCAAGATGTTATAGACTCAAAAGTTCCTACAGATTGGAGGGCAGCTAATGTAACCCCACTATTTTAAAAAAAGGGAGACAGAGAAAACAGGGAATTATAGAACAATCACAAAAACAAAAATTGCTGGAGAAACTCAGCAGGTCTGGCAACATCTGTGAGAAGACAGTTAATATTTTAAGTCTAGTGACTCTTCCAAATTGTTATTTGTGAGGAAACAATGGTATTTATGCTGAATTAGTACGTAGTTGTTCTATACAGCTGTCACCTATATGCTGTTCATCTCCATAAAAGATGCAAAACCTGCCAGCACACAACCCCACTCACCTCCTTCCAGGTGAGATAGAGGTTCACCTGCTTCTACTCCAACCTAGTTTACTGTATCTGGTGTTCCTGATGTGTTTTTTTTCTACATTGGTGAGACTAAACATAAACTAAGGCCACATTTTGCCGAGCATCTTAGCCAGGCCTGTAAGGATGCTAGCCTCCCAGTCACCGCACGTTTCAATTCCTTCTTCCAATCCCTCTCCAACATGACCATCCTCGATCTCTTCCATTGTCACATTGAATCAGACCACAAATTGGAGGAACTACACCTCATCTTCTGCCTGGAGGACTCAACATTGAGTTCTTCAATTTTAAATAATCTCCCTCCCCATCCTCTGACTTATTTTCCAGCCCCTCCCCTTCCCTTCTGTTCCTCTGACCAACCCTTCCTTCCAGCTACCAACTGGATTCATTCCTCCCATTGACAGCCAGGCCATAGTCACTACCTATGCTCACTTATCATTCATTACCTCACCGCTCCATCCCTCTCCCCACACACAACCACCCCCTTTATCTGCAACTCCTCCTACCCACACCCCCAGTCCTGAAGAAGGGTAACTCCTGAAATGTTGACTTCTCCACCTTCTGATACCTGGCTTGCAGCTTCTTCCAGCCTCCTTCCTGTCTACTTTCAGCTCCCCAGTGTAGAGGTGACCACATTGTGAGCAGTGAATACAGTAAACTAGATTGAGTGAAGTACAGGTAAATCGCTGGTTCAATTGGAAGGTGTATCTGGGGTCTTGGATACTGAGGAGGAAGGATGTAAGTGGGCAGTTGCAAGGGAAGGTTTTGTGGAGTATGAGAAAATGTTGGGAATGGAGGAGTATACCAAAGAGTCCCAGAGGGAATAGTTCCTGTGGAGTGTTGACAAAGGGGAAGGGGATATGTGTTTAGTGGTAGCATTCTGTTTGAAATGATGGATGGCAGCAAACAATCCTTTGAATTTGAAGGCTGGGGGCTGATAAGTGAGGACCTGAGTATTGCTCCTATGGAAAGGAAGGGAAGGGGAGAGGGCAGAAGTACGGGAGATGGGTCAAACATGGCTAAGGTTCCTGTCAACCACTGTAGTAGGGAATCCTCAACTGAGGGGAAGAAATGTGGACAGTTTGCAGGCAGTTCATGAAAGGTGCATCAGAACAGATGTGATGGAGACAGAGAAACTGGAATGGGGTGGAGTCTTTACAGGAAACAGGCCATGAGGATGTCTCAAGGTAACTGTGGGAGTCAGTGGGTTTGTAATGGATACCGATGGCCAGCCTATCTTGAGAAATGGAAACAGATGTCGTGGAAGGGAAGGCAGATTCAGAGATGGACCAGGTAAAAGTGAGGGCAGGGTGGAAATTGGAAGCGAAATTGATAAATTCTCCAGTTCAGAACAAGAGGGGAAAGCAGTAGCAATGACGTCATCAATATAACAGCGAAAGAGTTGTAGGTGGGGGCTGGAGTAGGACTGGAACAAAATGTTCCACATAACCCACAAAACACAGCTATAACTGAGACTAATGTGGGCACCAATGGCCACCCTTTGACCTGAAGAAAGTGAGAGAAGTTGTTTAGAGTGAGGATGAGCTCAGCCAGGTAGAGGTGGATGCTATCGGTTCACGCCTTTTCTTCCAGAAAGAAGTGGAGAGTCCTGAGACCGTTCTAATAGAGGATGGATGTGTAAAGGATTGCCTGATTCCAAGTTTTTTACCCACCCAACACCCAGTTCTGTTATGACATGTGGCTTTTAGCACAGTAACCCACTCCCATGTAGCCCTAGGCCCATTATCCAATGGGCTGCATTCAGCACAGCTAACATTAATTTTCTCACTCTTCCCTCTTAATATCAATTATTTAGTCTTCTTTCTGTCCTGGCCTACTCTTCATAATCTTGTTTACCTAACCCTTTCAGATCTCTGTCTCTGGCCTCCATCTACCTACTAATCTCTTCCCTCCTCACCCTCCAGTAATTTCTGTTTTTGTTTCAGATCTTCAGATTCCTCATTTCTTTGTTTCCTTATAGACCAGTCAGCCTCACATCAGTAACAGGGAAAATGGATGCATCAGTTATAAAATATTTCATAGCAGAGCACCTTAAGACTATAAGATGTAGGATCAGAATTAGGCCTGTTTCTCAACCCCATTCTCCTGCCTTCTACCTGTAACCCTTGACCCCTTTATCTATCAAGAACCTATCTATCTTTGTCTTAAATACACTCAATGACTTGGCCTCCACAGCCCCCTGCAGTAATGAGTCCTACAAAGTGACTACCCTGTGGCTGAAGAAATTCTTCCTTATCTCAGTTCTAAAGGATTGCCCTTTCACACTGAAACTGTGCCCTTGGGTCCCAGTCTCTCCTAGTAGTGGAAGCACTTCTCCACATCTGTTCTATACAGGCCTATCAGCATTCAGTAAGTTTCAAGCAGGTTGCCTCCACCACCACCACCAAACCCACTGTCCTTCTAAACTCTGTTGAATACAGACCCAGAGTTCTCAACAGCTTCTCGTATGACTTGCCCGTCATTTATAAGAAGGGAACCTTCTTACGAACCTCCTCTGGATGCCCACTGAGGTCTTCACATCCTTCCTTCGGTATGGGACCCAAAACTGCTCACAATATTCCAAATGCATTCTGACCAGAGCTTCATACAACCTTGGCTGTACACCCCTGCTCTTGTGTTCTAGC
This sequence comes from Chiloscyllium plagiosum, assembly GCF_004010195.1. Taxonomy (NCBI): domain Eukaryota; kingdom Metazoa; phylum Chordata; class Chondrichthyes; order Orectolobiformes; family Hemiscylliidae; genus Chiloscyllium; species Chiloscyllium plagiosum. The sequence continues at coordinate 117,243,619 of NC_057715.1, read as the reverse complement.
CCTCTTGAAATGAATGCTAAGATTGCATTTGCCTTCCTTACTGCCACCTGAACCTGCATGTTAAATTTTAAGAGAATCCTGAATTGGAACCCCCAAGTCCTTTGTGCTTCAGATTTCTGAAGCCTCCCTCATATAGAAAATAGTCTACACCTCTTCTTCCTACCGAAGTGCATAACCTCACACTTACCCACATTGTTTTACATCTGCCACTTGTTTGCCCACTGTCTGAGTCCTTCTGCAACCTCCTTACTTCCTCAAAACTAACTGTCCCTCCAGCTATCTTTGTATCATCTGCAAACTTAGCAATAATGCCCTTAATTTATTTGTCTAGATCATTAATGTATAATGTGAATAGTTGTGGTCCCAAAACAGATCCCTGTGGAACTCCATTAGTTACCAGCTATCATTCTGAAAAAAAAAGCTTTTATCCCCACTTTGGCCTTCTACCAATCAGCCAATCTTCTATCCATGCCAGTTCCTTGCCCATAATACTATGGGCTCATCTTATTTAGCAGTTTCCTGCGTAGCATCTCATTGAAGCCCTTCTGGAAATCCAAATAGATCATGTCCACTGGCTTTCCTTTGTCTAACTTGCTCATTACCACCTCAAAGAACTCAAATAGATTTGTCAAGTATAACCTCCTATTAATGAAACCGTGCTAACTCAGCCCTATTTTACTAACCAACCTGGAAAACAGGCAGGAACAGAGATTTACAAAGGGATGTCATACTTGACAAATTTACTGGAACTCTTCAAGGAAGTAACTCATAGATTTGATCCGTGGGAGCCAGGGTTTATTTGGACTTTCAGAAGGCTTTTGCCAGAGTACCACAGAAGAGATTAGTGTGAAAATCTAGGGAGTAGTGTTTTGAGGTGGACAGAAAAGTGTCAGATAGTAAACATAGGAGTGGGAATAAATGGATCTTTTTTCAAAATGACAGGAATTGACTACTGGGGTAGTGCAGGCATCAGTACTAGGACCCCAGCTATTCATAAACATGTTAATAATTTTGACAGAACTAAATGTGATAGCTCCAAATTTGCTAATAACACTGCAGGGTGGGAAGGCGAGCTCTGAGGAGGATGCAAAGACATTTCAGAGGAAAATTTGGATGTGAGTGGCCAAATGTTTGGCAGATGCAGTATAATGTGGATAAATGTGAGGTTATTTAATTTGGGAATAAAAACAGGAAGACCTTATTACCTGAATGGCTATAAATTAAGAAGGGAATGTTCAATGAGACCTGGATGTCCTGGTAGACCAATCAGTGGGAGTAAGTATGCAGGTGCAGCAGGCAGTGAAGAAGGCAAATGGTATGTTGGGTTTCATTGCTTGAGGATTTGAGTACAGGAACAGGGATGTCTTGGTGCAGTTATATTAGGCCTTGGTAAGACCACTAGGCAAAAGTGGGTACTGCAGATGCTGGAGATCAGAGTGGTGCTGGAAAAGCACAGCAGGTCAGGCAGCATCCGAGGAGCAGGAAAATCGACATTTAGAGCAAAAGCGCTTCCTCAGGAATGAAGGCAGGGACCCTCTGGGATGGAGAGATAAATGGGAAGAGGGTGAGGCTGGGGAGAAGGTAGCCAAGAGTACAATAGGTGGGGGACGAAGGTGGTAGGTCAGAGAGGAGGGTGGAGCGGATTGGTGGGAAGGAAGAGTGGCAGGTAGGACAGGTCATGAGGATGTTGCTGAGCTGGAAGGTTGGAACTGAGGTAAGGTGAGGGGGAGGGGAAATGAGGAAACTGGTGAAGCACTTCAACCCCAGGTCATCAATGTGGATTTCATCAGTTTCCTCATTTCCCCTCTCCCCCCACCTTACCACCGTTCCAATCCTCCAGCTCAGCACCATCCTCATGACCTATCCTACCTGTCAACCTTCCTTCCCACCTATCCATTCCATTCTTCTCTCTGACCTATCACCTTCATTCCCACCTCCACCCACCTATTGTACTCTTGGCTACCTTCTCCCCAGCACCACCCCCTCCCATTTATCTCTCCACCCTGGAGGCTCCTTGCCTTCATTCCTGATTAAGGACTTTTGCCCAAAATGTCAATATTCCTGCCCCTTGGTAAGACCACACCTGGAGTACTGTGTGCAGTTTATCTGAGGAAGGATGTTCTGGCTACAGAGGGAGTGCAGTGTAGGTTTATCGGATTAATTGCTGGGACGGCAGGACTGATGTTTGAGGAGAGATTGATTCGGTGAGGATTATATTTGCTGGAGTTCAGAAGAATGAGGTAGGTAGGCATCTCAATTAAACCTGTAAATTCTGGCAGGACAAGGAGTGGTAGTTGAAGGAAAGATGTTCTCCACGACAGGCAAATCTAGAACTCGGGTCACAGTGGAAGGATATGGGGTAGACCGTTTAGCATTGAGAAAATGTCTTCACCCAGAGTGTGGTGAGCCTGTGGGAATTTGCTACCACAGAAAACAGCTGAGTTCCAAAACACTTAGCATTTCAAGAAGGAATTGGATATAGCACCTGGGGCTAAGGATACCAAGGAATATGGGGGGGGGGGGAACGGTGGGAACAGGCTGTTGAGTTGCGTTATCAGCCATGCTCATAATAAATTGGAGTAGGCTTGAAGGGCTGACTGGCCTGCTGTTGCTTCTATTTTCTATGAAACATTCTTAATGTAATGAAGTTAAATAAATACAATTTGCAGGTCTGAAATAATGAAGCAGCATCAAGGAGCTCTGAAATAAAAGCAAACAAAGTTAGAGCTGAAAAATGTGTTGCTGGAAAAGCAGGTCAGGCAGCATCCAAGGAGCAGGAGAATCGAAGTTTCGGGCATAAGCCCTTCTTCAGGTTAGAGTCACACAAAGTTAGAGTAACACTATTCAATTTTAATTTTTAAATTTAAATTTGAGCAGTTTTGGTTTCCTGTTTCCTTGTAATAGTTACTGATCCTCCAGAAATAAGCTGTGGTTAGGAATCACAGATGAAATTCTTTGCGCACTGAAGAAACACTTTAAAGATAGATGATACTTGTGTTTAAATTAGTTGTACTTTTTATTAAAAATTGTTAGTTATAAAGAAAATTAATACACAATGTGGAGGTTGAGGGCATGCCCTTTCAGCAGAGTGATGAATAATTTAGGTCATGCGACAAACATACAGAAATTGGACTGATCAGAATTGGCTGCTGTTACTCTCTGCTGCTGTTTGGTTCCAGCTCACCATCTGAAGGCTTGAGACTAATCTCAGACTGTTCCTCATCGCTGTCGGGTTTCACACACTCAGCTTGTAGCTTGCTGAAGTTAACGGCCAGTTGCTTTCGAGCTTCCTTGTATTTCAGCTGCAGCTCTCTCAGTAAATGCACAGCCTCTTCATAGTCATGCTTGCTGATACCTTTTCCCCTTAACACATGGGCTAGGTGGAATCAGAAAGTCAGTCACAACAGTGTTCAGCGTTAGTAACTCCAGGCACATGGGTTCATATCCCACCTGGGCAGCTGGTGCAATTCCATTAATACCATCTGACAGTGAAAGCTAGTCTCTGAGATGGTTACCATGAAACTGCCATTGATAGTCCTCAAAGCTAACTGGTTCACCAATGCTCTTTGGGGCAGGAAAACCACCATTCTTGTCCAATCTGGCCTATATGTGACTCCATGGGCAACAAATGATGGCGTAATCACTGACACCCATATGCCATTTTGGAATATTGGGCACCATCCTTTAAGAAAGAGTCAAATTTATGAGATTTGCAGAGGAGGTTTCCCACAATGGGACCAGGGATTTCCGTTATATGGAGAGACTCAAAATGAGATTGTTCTCCTTCGTGTAGGGTAGATTAAGGAACAATCTTATGGAGATGTTCAGAATCATAAGGATAGATACAGTAAATAAAGGTAAAATGTTTCAAAAGACGGGGTTGGAAACCAGAGGGACACAGATTGAAGATGATGAGCAAAACAATGAGGTGACTGAGAGAAACCTCTTTCGGCAGTGACGCTGACTGATCTACACGCACTACCTGAAAGGGAGGTAGAGGTTTACAGCATACAAAACAAGGCCTTTCAGCCCATCATATCCACACTGTTGTTTAAGCTTCTATCTATTCTAATCCAATTTTCCAGCACTTGGCCCATAGGCAGTGCACTTTAAGTGTTTATCTAAATTCTTCTTATGATAAGGGTTCCTGCCTTTTAGCAGTGAGTTCCAGGTTCCAACCATCCTCTGGGTGAAAATAACCTCCTTAAATCTCCAGGTTGTTCCTGTTGTTCTATACCTTCTGGATGTTGATCCATTGAAGGGAAAAGCTTCTTCTTATTTACCTTATCTATTGCATGTATAATTCTATACATCTCAGGAAAACAGCCCCAACCTGTCTATTCTCTCCATCCCAGGCAATATTCTGATGAATCCCTTCTGCACTGTCTCTAGTGCAGTCACATCCTTCCACAGTTCTCCAGTTGTGGCCTAACTAATGTTATGGACAGCTCTATCATAACCTCTAAGTTAAAAAAAAAACAAAAGAACTGCAGGTGCTGGATATCAGAAACAAAAACAGAAATGCCTGGAAAGTTGCAGCAGGTCTAGCAGCATCTGCAGAGAAAGATCAGAGTTAAGGGTTAGGGTCCAGTGACCCTTCCTAGCTACCATTCATTCTGAAGAAGGGTCGGGGGTCCGAAACATTAAGTCTGATCTTTCTCTGCAGATGCTGCCAGACCTGCTGAGATTTTCCAGTCATTTCTGTTTTTGTTTCTATCACAATTTTGCTCCTGTATTCAGTGCCTCAGTTAGTAAAGGCAAGTACACCATATGCCTTCTTCACTCCTTATCCATCTATCCTGTAGCCAAAGATCTGTGGACAAGCACACCAAGGTCTTGTTGAATCTCTGTGCTTCCCAGAGTCCTACCATTTATCGTGTACTCTCCTTGCCTTGTTAGTTCTCCCAAAATGCACCATCCCATGCTTTCCGTGATTAAATTCCATTTGCCACTGTTCAGCCAATCTGACTAGCCTGTCTATATTGCCCTGTAGTCTTTGAAAGTTGCCACTCAGGTGGATAGAGCTTGTAAGAAGGCCTATGGTGTATTAGCGTTCATTAGCAGAGGGATTGAATTCAAGAGTGTGAGGTGATGTTGCAGCTGTACAGGACCTTGGTTAGGCCACATTTGGAGTACTGTGTGCAATTCTGGTCACCTCATTTTAGGAAAGATGTGGAAGCTTTGGAGAGGGTGCAGAGGAGATTTACCAGGATGTTGCCTGGAATGGAGAATAGATCGTACGAGGATAGGTTGAGAGTGCTAGGCCTTTACTCATTGGAACGGCAAAGGATATGGGGTGACTTGATAGAGGTTTATAAGATGATCAGGGGAATAGATAGAGTAGACAGTCAGAGACTTTTTCCCCGGGTGTTAAGAGTGTTACAAGGGGACATAAATTTAAGGTGAAGGGTGGAAGGTAGGGGGATGTCAGGGGTAGTTTCTTTACCCAGAGAGTGGTGGGGGCATGGAATGCACTGCCTGTTGGAGTGGTAGAGTCAGAATCATTGGTGACCTTTAAGCGGCAATTGGATAGGTACATGGATGGGTGCTTAAGCTAGGACAAATGTTCGGCACAACATCGTGGGCCGAAGGACATGTTCTGTGCTGTATTGTTCTATGTTCTATGTTCTAGTCTAAGGCTTTCCTCCTCAGTGTTTACCACACCAGCAATTTTCATGACATCTGTGACCTTACTGATCATTCTCCTACATCCATGTATGACCATTAATGTATATAACAAACAGCAGGAACCCAACACTGAATCTTGTGGTATTCCAGAGGACACAGACTTCCAGTCACAAAAATACGTTTTGTGTATCACCATCTGCTCCTGCCACAAAGGCAATTTTGGATCCAGTTTGCAAAATTAGCTTGATTCCCACGGACTCTTCGCTTCTTAACCAGTCCCCTATGTGAGACTTTGTTAAAAGTCGCAACAAAGTCCTGGTAGATGAGATCCACTGCACTACCCTCATTCACACAGCTGGAAACCTCCTCAGAAAATTGAGTTAAACTGTCAGACACGATCTCCCAATTACAAAGGCATGCTGACTATCCTTGATCGATCCTTGCCTCTCCGAGTGAAGAATTATTCTGTCCCTCAGAATCTTTCCAATAGTTTCCCTTCCATTGATTTTAGACTCACAGGTTTATACTTCCTTGGTATAACCTCTTGAATAATGATACTACATCAGCTGCCCTCTAGCATCTTTCCTGTGTTCAGAGAGGATTTGAAAATAGGGAGGGAAAGAACCCAACACACCAGCGCAAAAGACAAGGCTGAAGCATTTGCAGCAATCTTCAACCAGAAGTGTCTAGTGGATGATTCATCTCAGTCTCCTTGGCAGTTCTCCCTTAACTGTTCAATTTTCAATAGCTCAATAGTTACAGTATACCCACATCTTCATTACACCTGTGATTCCCAGCATCACAAATATCAGTCTTCAGTCAATTTGATTCACACCATTTGACAACAAGAAATGGCTGGATGCACTGGATATGACAAAGGCTATGGGTGCTGAACATTCTGGCAATAGTATTGAAGACACGTTCTCCAGAACTTGCCAATCCCCTAGCCAAGTACAGTTGCAACATTGGGATCTGCCCAACAATGTGGAAATTTGTCCAGGTATGTTTTGTACATAAAAAGCAGGACAAATCCAACACAGCTAAATTACTGCACCATCAGTCTACTCTCGATCATCAGTAAAGTGATGGAAGATATCCATTAAAAGTGCTATCAAGCAGCACCTGCTCAACAATAGCCTGCTCAGTGACGCCCAGTTTGGATTCTGCCAGTTCTTTACAGCCTTGGTTCAAACATGGACAAAAGAGTTGAATTCCAGAGGGGAGGAGGGAGTGACAGCCCCTGACATCAAGGCTGCATTTGACTGAGTGTGGCATCACGGAGCCCTGGCAGAACTGGAATCAGTGGGAGTAATGGGGAAAATTCTCGGCTGGTCGGAGTCATACCTGGTACATTGGAAGATGCTCCTGATTGTTAGAGGTCAATCATCTAAACTCCAGGAGATCTCTGCAGGAGTTCCTCAGGGTACTGTCCTAGGCCCAACCATCTTCAGCTGCTTTATCAAAGACTTTCTCCCAATAAAAGGTCAGAAGTGGGGATGTTTGCTGTTGGTTGTGTGATGTTTAGCACTATTCATGGCTCCCAGATACTGAAGCAGTGCATGCCCAAATGGAACAAGATTTGGATAATATCCAAGTTTGGGCTGACAAGTGGCAAGTAACATTTGCAATACACAGGTGCTAGGCAATGACTATAGAGTCATAGAGATGTACAGCATGGAAACAGACCCTTCGGTCCAACCCGTCCATGCCGACCAGATATCCCAACCCAATCTAGTCCCACCCGCCAGCACCCGGCCCATATCCCTCCAAACCCCTCCTATTCATATACCCATCCAAATGCCTTTTAAATGTTGCAATTGTACCAACCTCCACCACATCCTCTAGCAGCTCATTCCATATACGTACCACCCTCTGCGTGAAAAAGTTGCCCCTTTGGTCTCTTCTTTATCATTCCCCTCTCACCTAAACCTTTGCCCTGGCATGGTGGCTCAGTGGTTAGCACTACTGCCTCTCATCACCAGGGTCCCAGGGTCGATTCCAGCCTCGGGCGAGTCTGTGTGGAGTTTGCACATTCTCTCCATGTCTGTGTGGGTTTCCTCCGGGTGCTCTGCTTTCCTCCCACAGTCCAAAGATGTCCAGGTTACGTGAATTGGCCATGCTAAATTGCCCATTGTGATAGGTGTATTAGTCAGAGGGAAGTGGGTCTGGGTGGGCTACTCTTCATAGGGTCAGTGTGGACTGATTGGGCCGAAGGGCCGATTTCCACACTGTAGGGAATCTAATCTAATCCAGTTCTGGACTCCCCACCTCAGGGAAAAGTCTTTGCCTATTTACCCTATCCATGCCCCACATGATTTAAAAAACCTCTGTAAGGTCACCCTCAGCCTCCGACGCTCCAGGGGAAACAGCCCCAGCCTATTCAGCCTCTCCCTGTAGCTCAAATCCTCCAGCCCTGGCAACATCCTTGTAAATCTTTTCTGAACCCTTTCAAGTTTCACAACATCTTTCCGATAGGAAGGATAAAGAACAGCCAGGGAATTCCTAGAAGCATGGCACTCATCCACAAACTCCATTAACAAACACATCGACCTGGACCCAATATACCGGCCACTACAGCGGACAGCTGAAACTGACAACCGGAAGTGGCAGGGACAGGCCACTATAAATGCCGGAGGAAACACCACAGAAGCGCTTCACAGGAGGCTCCCAAGCACTGAGGATGTCACCTAGACAGGGGACGAAACGTTTGCAACAAAAACTTCCAGCTCGGCGAACAGAACCACAGCAACGAGCACTCGAGCTACAAATCTTCTCACAAACTTTGAATCCTAATATTCTTACAGATCTCCAACAGAAAACAATTTAACCATTGTCCCCTGACATTCAATGGTGTTACTATCACTGAATCCTCTAATACAAGGTGTACCGTTGATCAGCAACTGAACACTAATCATATAAACACAGTGGCTACAAGAGCAGGTCAGAGGCTAGGAGCCCTGCAGCGAGTAACTCACCTCCTGACTCCCCAAAGCCTGTCACCATCTACAAGGCACAATTCAGGAGTGTGATTGAATACTCCCAATCCTCTAATACAAGGTGTACCGTTGATCAGCAACTGAACACTAGTCATATAAACACAGTGGCTACAAGAGCAGGTCAGAGGCTAGGAGCCCTGCAGCTAGTAACTCACCTCCTGACTCCCCAAAGCCTGTCACCATCTACAAGGCACAATTCAGGAGTGTGATTGAATACTCCCCATTTGCCTGCAACTTGAAAAACACTCAAGAAGCTTGACAACCTCCAGGACAAAGCAGTTGAGGCTGATGTTGACTAAAACAGGTAATGATAGCAGATTTCCTAATTGAGATGAGTGAACCAGATGGATTTTATGACAATTTCATGCTCACCATCACAGAGACTAGTTTCAATTCCAAATTATTCAAATTGAATTCAAATTCCACCAGCTACCATGGTTGGATTTATCCCGCAGAGATTCTTCAGTATTTTCTGTCTTTATCACAGTCAGCACTGATTAGCCAGTATTAAGATGTGTGGGTCGATGATCACTCATAGAAGATCCTCAAGTATCAGAATAAGTAAGTTTATAAAAAATGTGGAAAAATCTTGAATTTTCAGACTGGTGTCAGGGAGCTTACATATATGACATTAAAAATTTCATGCCAGCAGGGAATGCATAAGTTGCTGGAAATACTCAGCCGGTCTTGCAGCGATTTTGGATAACAGAGTTGAAAACATCAACTACAACCAGAGTCAGGAGTGTGGTGCTGGAAAAACACAGCAGGTCAGGCAGCATCCAAGGAGCAAGAGAATCGATATTTCAGGCATAAGCCCTTCATCAGGAATGAGGCTTGTGAGCCAGGAGGCTGAGAGATAACTGGGAGAGCTGGGGCTGAGGGGGGAAGTTAGCTGGGAATGTGATAGGTAGATGAAGTTGGCGGTGAAAGTGACAGATTGGAGAGGAGGGTGGAGCAGATAGGTGGGAAGGAAGATGGACAGGTAGGACAGTTCAAGAGGGCAGTGTCGAGTTAGAGGCCTGGGACTGGGATAAAGTCAGGGGAGGGGAAGTGAGGAAACTAGTAAAATCCACATTGATCCCGTGGTGGCAAGAAGTGCAAAACCTGCGCCCAAACCACCCCCACCCCCTCACCTCCATCCAAGGCCCCAAAGGAGCCTTCCACATCCGACAGAAATTTACCTGTATTTCCACACATGTCATCTACTGTATCTGTTGCACCCAATGTGGTCTCCTCTACATCAGGGAGACAGGATGCCAACTTGCGGATTGTTTCAGAGAACATCTCTGGGACACCTGTACCCACCAACCCCACCGCACTGTGGCTGAACACTTCAACTCCCCCTCCCACTCTGCCAAGGACATGCAGGTCCTGGGCCTCCTCCATTGCCAAACCCTAACCACCTCATGCTTGGAGGAAGAACACCTCATCTTCAACCTTGGGACCCTGAAACCACACGGGATCAATGTGGATTTCACCAGTTTCCTCATTTCCCCTCCCCCCACCTTATCCCAGTCCCAAGCCTCCAACTCGGCACTGTCCTCTTGAACTGTCCATCTTTCTTTCCACCTATCCACTCCACCCTCCTCTCCAACCTATCATTTTCACTCCCACCTTCATCTACCTGTCACATTCCCAGCTACCTCCCCCCAGCACCCTCCTCCCGTTTATCTCCCAGTCCCTCTGGCCCACAAGCCTCATTCCTGATGAAGGACTTATGCCCGAAATGTTGATTCTCCTGCTCCTTGGATGCTTCCTGACCTGCTGTGCTTTTCCAGCACCACATTCTCAACTCCGATCTCCAGGATCTGCAGTCCTCACTTTCTCCGAACCAACGGCAACCATGCAAGGGTCAGTGTGACATTCCAATGTGGGACAGAATAGATTGGATGGGCTGAATGGAGATCTTTTCAAGTCATGTGATGATTGAAATTGAATTGCTAATTAAGTACCTAATGGAATAATGTTCATCGTTCTCTGCTCCTTCATCCTTTTTAGAATCTCTTCTATTTTATCAGCTCTGCTCTTGTGAGATGTGAATTCTGCTAATTTCCTTGGCTGCACAAGAGAAAAGTGAATGAGTACATTTGGAAAAATTATTATTGAATTAAACAGAGTCAGCACGGCTTCACAAAAGCAAAACTGTCTGACTGATATATTCAAGGTTTTTGAATAAATAGTGTCATAGAGTCATGGAGATGTACAACATGGAACAGACCCTTCAGTCCAACCCGTCCATGCCGACCAGATATCCCAACCCAATCTAGTCCCACCTGCCAGCACCTGGCCCATATCCCTCCAAACCCTTCCTATTCATATACCCATCCAAATGCCTCTTAAATGTTGCAATTGTACCAGCCTCCACAACTTCCTCTGGCAATTCA
>NC_057715.1:117209996-117232435 GCF_004010195.1 Chiloscyllium plagiosum | reverse complement strand
CAACACTCCCTAGGACCTTACCATTAAGTGTATAAGTCCTGCTAAGATTTGCTTTCCCAAAATGCAGCACCTCACATTTATCTGAATTAAACTCTATCTGCCATGTCTCAGCCCATTGGCCCATCTGGTCCAGATCCTGTTGTAATCTGAGGTAACCCTCATTACTGTCCACTACACCTCCAATTTTGGTGTCATCTGCAAACTTACTAACTGTACCTCTTTGCTCGCATCCAAATCATTTAGGTAAATGACAAAAATGACAAAAAATCTGAGAGTATTGAGGAGAACTAGTGGTTGTGAAGATTAGATTAGATTAGATTAGATTACTTACAGTGTGGAAACAGGCCCTTCGGCCCAACAAGTCCACACCGACCCGCCGAATGACAAAAAATCTGAGAGTATTGAGGAGAACTAGTGGTTGTGAAGTACTTGGACTTCCAGAAAGCATTTTCAAGGTATCCCCCAAAAAGTTAAGCAATAACAGCCCAGGGTGTTGGAGGTAGTATATCGGCATGGATAGAGAATTGGCTTATGGACAGAAAACCCGGGTCTCTGGCGCTGCGAGGCAGCAGTGCTAACCACTGTACCACCGTGCCGCCCACAAGTGGTACAGTGGGATACCTTGAAAGCATTTTCAAGGTATCCCACAAAAAGTTAAGCAATAACAGCCCAGGGTGTTGGAGGTAGTATATCGGCATGGATAGAGAATTGGCTTATGGACAGAAAACACTGAGTGGGGATAAGGGGTTCTTTTTCAGGTTGGTAACCAGCGGGGATCAGTACTAGGACTGCGACTGTTTACAATCTATATTAATAATGTGCAGGAAGGAAGCAAGTACAAAACAACCTCGATTATCTGAACGAGACGGGCAGGGAGTATTTTGTTTGTATAACTGATTGTTCGCATAACGGATAACGTTTTTACAGGACCTCAACATCTTGTTTGGATAATCTGAAATTCGGATAAGTGACGTTCGGATAACTGAGGTCATTCTGTATACTGTTGCAAAATTTGCAGATGACACAAAAAATAGGTAGAAAGGCAAGTTGTGATGGGAATACAAAAATTCACAGAGAGATAATGACAGATTAAGTATGTGAGCAAAAAAAGTGGCAAATAGCGTATAGTGTGTGAAAATGTGATGTTGTTCATTTTGGAAGGGAGAGGAGAAGAACAGAGTATTCTTTACCTGGAGAAAACCTGCAGGAAGCTGTAACATATCAGCCATGAGGGAATGAGGGATTACAAAAACCAAGTGGCCTAATTCTGCTCTTATAGCTTATGGTCTCAGTTCTATTACAAAGGGACTTAGGGATACTTGTGCTTGAACACAGAAAGCTATCACACAGGTGCAGCAGTTAATCAGGGAGGTTAATGGAATATTGGCCCTTATTTCAAGGGGGTTGGAGTGTGAGAGGAGGCAAGTCTTATTGCAATTGTACAAGGTGCTGGTGAGACCACATTTGGGGTTTTGTGAGCAGTTTTGGTCCCCTTATTTAAGAAAGTATATTATTTCACTGGAGGCAGTTCAGAGAAGGTTCATGAGGATGATCCCTGGTATGGAGGGACTGTCTTACAGGCAAAGGGTAAACAGGTTGGGACTCACTGGAATTTAGAATGAGGGATGATCTCGTTGAAGCATATAGCATTCTTAAGGAGCATTACAGGTCAATGCTGAGAGGATGTTTCCCCTCATGGGAGAGTCTAGGACCAGAGGACACCGTCTCGGTGTAAAGGGGCACCAATTTCAGACTGAGATGGGGAGGAATTTCTTCCCACAGAGGGTTGTGAGTCTTTGGAACTCCTCGTCACAGAGAGTTATGGGGGCAGAGTCCTTCTGTATATTTAAGGCTGAGATAGAATTTTGTTCAATCAGGGAGTTAAGGGTTAAAGGAAAAGGACAGGAAAGTAAGTGTGAGGAACATCAGATCAGCCATGATGTTATTGAATGGTGGAGCAGGCTACTCCATTCTCTTGCATGAGGCCTTTTGTGATCATCGGTAAGAGAAGTGTTCCAAATGTGAGACCCCTTAATTTGTAAGACACCACTTTCGCTAACTGACCAACTGGGTAAGTTAAAGGCCAACAAAGGTTTCCCATTCTGATATCTTACTGAGGGAATGCTGCCTGGGCAGACGGCTTGGCTGTCTACTCCAGGAGATGGTGCAGAACCCAGGCTCCAATTCAACAAAACAAGACAGAAGACTGTGCTAGAGTTCTCCCTCAATCAACACCAGAAACAGATTAAGCTCAGCTACTGGGATCTTTCAAAGTGAGAAAGGATTGGACACCCTGGAGGCAGGAAACATGTTTCTCCTGATGGGTGAGTGCCGAACCAGAGGTCACAGCTTAAAAATACGGGGTAGACCATTTAGAACAGAGATGAGGAGAAACTTCTTCACCCAGAGAGTGGTGGCTGTGTGGAATACTCTGCCCCAGAGGGCAGTGGAGGCCCAGTCTCTGGATTCATTTAAGAAAGAGTTGGATAGAGCTCTCAAGGATTGTGGAATCAAGGGTTATCGAGATAAGGCAGGAACAGGATACTGATTAAGGATGATCAGCCATGATCATATTGAATGGTGGTGCAGGCTCGAAGGGCAGAATGGCCTACTCCTGCACCTATTGTCTAAATGGCTGCTTTTCTGCAGTATTGGCAACACTGCCCATGGCACTATGGTGTCAGTCCATTGAATCATAAGATTCTTGACTCAGGTCTCGCTTTGAAGACCTAAGTTCCATAGTCTCCACTTCCAACAGTAGTGGGACTTTACTGAATGCTGCATTGTCAAAATTACTATCTTTTGAATGAGATTTTAAACCAAGGCCCCATCTGCCCTCTAAAGATGATATAAACTTTGCTACAACACTCTTCAAAAAAAAACAGCAGGGCAATTCTTCCCAGTGCCCTGGGACAAATACTTACCCTTCAACCAAAATCAGTAAAACAGATTCTCCTGCCATTTGCTGCTTGTGGGAACATGCTATGCGCAAGTTGGTTGCCATATTTCCGACATTAGGATAGTGACTAAATTCAAAAAGCACTTCATTAGGTATAAAGCACATTGGAACATCCTGAGAAGGTGAAAGGTGCAGTGGTTATTCATTTTCTGATTCCTAGAGTGATGTGACAATAAAGTACTATACCATTCTTGTCCTGGGCACATTGGGCTCCCTTTGGAGGTCCACTCTGGCAAATGGGTCAGGGTACAGTTGTAGCTTCCGAAGTGAGCGTTCCAATTGTTGAACATTCTGCTGAATTCCTGGAGAGTCAAATGAGAACAAAAACAAACTGCTGAATGAAGGTTCTGTAAGACTGAAACTCGAACCTACCGTACAGAAGACTGAACACACACCAGCTGGTTTCAAAACAGTTTCCACCCTACTGTTGTTAGAATACTGAATGGACTCACAAACTCTTAACATTCGCCTATACCTGCGTTTTTGTTTTTGCTGCTGTTTACCTATTATTTACTACCTATGCTACTTAACTCTGTGATCTGCCTGTATTGCTCACAAGATAAAGCTTTTCACTGTGCCTCGGTACACATGACAATTAATTCAATTTTCTTTAGATTAGATTCCCTACAGTGTGGAAACAGGCCCTTCGGCCCAACCAGACCACACCGACCCTCTGAAGAGTAACCCACCCAGACCCATTTCCCTCTGACTAATGCACCTCACACTATGGGTAATTTAGCGTGGCCAATTCACCTAACCTGCACATCTTTGGACTGTGGGAGGAAACTGGAGCACCCGGAGGAAACCACGCAGACACAGGGAGAATGTGCAAACTCCACACAGACAGTCACCCGAGGCTAGAATCGAACCTGTGACCCTGGTGCTGTGAGGCAGCAGTGCTAACCACTGAGCCACCGTGGAATGGGGAAGAGGGCCACTAGGAGTCAGTTGAATATCCGGATGTCAAGTCCTGGAGCATCCATTCCTGGAGGTTACATGCTCTCAATTTCAACATTTCCAAACTTCTGCCATTTCTTCCAACACTTGTATTACTGGAAGGATTCAATGAAATTTAAAGTAACTTTTTTTTAGAAAACCAATGATCTGATTTCCGACATTTCCTCACAGCAGTGGACAGGTGGTTCCTCACCAATTCCTGGAGACTCCAGGACAATTCCTAGAGGAGCCGGTAGCATCAGCCGACGCTCATAATGCAGAAGTATTGGACCTCTCTGAGATGATAGGGGGTGGGGGAGGAAGCTATGGATGGGAGTAGAATCTCTTACCAAGTGGTTCCACAAAGTCAGGGTCAGGATTTGCATCCAGAAGTTCTTCATAGCCTCTATATTTTTCAGGAAGATTAGATGTGAATGAGGATGTTTCAGTAAATGTTTCCTTCATACTCTCCAACCCTTCACTCTTCAGTGTCACATTGTCAACCTTCAGGAAATAAAATCAGGACACAGAGATATTGGAACTCACAGGACTGCCATAGGCTCAGTGTTTCTTCAGGCTCTAGTGTAGGGTAAGGAGTGACAATGCGATAGGTAGAGAGCTCCACCAAGATACAGTGAAAGTACTATTGATTTCAGAGAAAACACAGTGTTTACACTAGTGTGCTCAAAAAGACACCATGCCAACACAACTGAGGGTTACAGAGTACACAACACACTGAAGGGATAGACTAAGAAATTACAGGCCGGTCAGTTTAACCTCAGTGGAGGGCAAATTATTAGAAAGAATTCTGAGACAGAAAATATATATCCACTTGGAGAAACATGGATTAATGAATGATAGCATGGGTTTGTTAAGGGAGGGTTGTTTGGATGTTTTGAGGGAGTAACCAGGATTGTTGATGAGGATAATACTTTTGACATGGTGTACATGGACTTTAGCAAAGCTTTTGATAAAGTACCTCAGATTGGTCAAGAAAGTATGAACTCATGGGATCCAAAGTTAAGTGGCACATTCAAATTTTGGCTCAGAAGCAGATACAGAGGGTGATAGTAGAGGGGTTCCTGTGGCTGCAAGTCTGGCTCCTGTGGTTTCCACAAGGATCACTGCTGGTGACCTTGCTATTTCTAATGTACGGATATAATCAGGATGTTTGCAAATGCACAAAAACTGTGGGGTGGTAAATTTGAAATTTGCATCACATGTAGACAGGGTGGTTAAGAAGGCATTTAGCATGCTTGTCTTCATTGCTCAGACCTTTTGAGTTTAGAAGTTAGGACGTCATGTTGAGGTTGTACAGGACACTGGTGAGGCCTCTTCTGGAGTATTGTGTGCAGTTCTGGTTCCCCTTTTATAGGAAGGATATAATTAAACTGGGGAGGGTTCAGAAAAGATTTATCAGAATGTTGCCAGGAATGGAAGGTTTTAGTTATAAAAATAGGCTGGGATTTTTTTTACTGGAGCATAGGATGTTGAGGGGTGTCCTTATAGAAGTTTATAAAATCATGAGGGGCATAGATAAGGTTTGACAAGTTAAAAACTTGGGGCATATTTTTAAGGTGAGAGGAGAAAGATTTAAAAAAAACAAAACACGCAATCTTTTTACACAGAGAGTGGTTGGTTTGTGGAATGAACTTCCAGAGGAAGTGATGGACGCAGGTATAGTTATAATGTTTAATAGACATTTAGATATGTACATGAATAGAAATTGTTTGGAGGGTTATGGGCCAAATACAGGCAGGTGGGACTAGTTTAGTTTGTGAACAGGGCAAGTGCATTGAGTATAGGAGTTGGGAGTCATGTTGCAGCTGTACAGGACATTGGTTAGGCCACTTTTGGAATACAGCGTGCAATTCTGGGCTCCCTGCTATAGGAAGGATGTTAATTGGACAGGCAGGAGGCTGGAAGAACCTGGCAAGCCAGGCAGCATCAGGAGATGGAGAAGTTGACATTTTGGGTATAATCCTTCTTCAGGACTGTGGGTGGGTGTAGGGGGAGCTGCAGATAAAGGGAGTGGCGGGAACAGAGGTGGTGAAGTGGGGATAGGTGTATACAGGCAAAGGGTATGACATGGTTGGTCAATGGAAGGAATGAATCCAGTTGGTGGCTGGGAGGAGTGAAACAGAGGGGGAGGAGAGAAGGGAAGAAAGGTTATTTGAAAGTGGAGAACTCAATGTTGAGTCCTCCGGGCTGCAGGCTGCCCAGATGGAAGATGAGGTGTTGGTTCGTTATGGCAATGGAAGAGGCAAAGGATGGTCATGTTTGAAATTAAAATGGGAAGGGAATTAAAATGGGCAGTGACTGGGAGATTCTGCGGACCCAACTGTGATGCTCAGCGAAATGTTCAGAGATTACATGGGGTCTCCCTGATGTAGAGAAGACCACATCGGGAGCACCTGATGCAGTAAACTAGGTTGGAAGTACTCCTCGGATGCTGCCTGAACTGCTGTGCTCTTCCAGCACCACTAATCCAGAATCTGGTTTCCAGCATCTACAGTCATTGTTTTTACCTCGGTTGGTAAAAGCGGACAAGTCATCCTCTGTCTCACCTGGAAAGATTTTTTGCGGACCTGGATGGTGGTGAGGGGGGTGGTGTACTGGCAGGTTTTGCATCTTTTCCAGTTACAGGGGAAGGTATCTGTGGGTTCAGGGGGTCAGTGGGGACAGTGGTGCAAACCAAGTACTGTTGAAGGGAACGGTCCTTGCGGAAGGTGGAGAGGGGTGGGGAGGGGAAGATGTTCTTGAGGGTAGGGTCTAGTTGGAGTTGGTGGAAGTGTTTAAGGATGGTGCATTAGAAGCGGAGACTGGTGGGGTGCTAGGTAAGGACAAGGGGCACTCTGTCTTTATCATGTTTGGAGGGGGTTGGGTTTAGAGCAGTAGAACAGGGAATGGAGATGGTGTGATGGAGAGCTGTCTGGATGGAAATGCATGTTGTTCGAAATAGGTGGACATCTGGGAAGCTTGGGAGTGGAATGTCTTCTCATGCGAGCAAATGTGGCGGAGGCAGAGGAATTGGGAGAAGGGGATAGAGTTCTTGCAGGATCCTGGGTGCAAGGAGGTGTAGTTCAGGTAGTTATGGGAGTCTGTGGATTTGTAGTAAACGTCTGTCTGGAGGTTGTCGCTGGAGGTGGAAATGGAGAGGTCAAGGTAGGGGAGAGAGGTGTCCTAGATGGACCAAGTGAATTTGAAGGTGAGGTGGAAGTTGTGGGTGAGGTCGATGTTGTCAAACCTGAAAGGGTTCAGAAAAGATTTATGAGGATGTTGCTGGGTTGGAGGATTTGAGCAATAGGGAGAGGCTGAATAGGCTGGGGGTATTTTCCCTGTAGCATCGGAGGCTGAGAGGTGACCTTATACAGGTTTATAAAATCATAAGGAACATGTATAGGGTAAATAGACAAGCTCTTTTGCCCAAAGTGGGGGAGTCAATCTCGGGAGCATAGGTTTAGGGTAAGAGGGGAAATACTTAAAAGGGACCTATGAAGCAAATTTTTCATTCCGAGGGTGGTGTGTGTATGGAATGAGCTGCCAGTGGAAGTGGTGGAGGCTGGTACAATTACAACATTTAAAAGGCATGTGAATGGGTATATGAATAGGAAAGGAAGGGTTTAGAGGGATATGGGCCAAAAGCTGGCAAATGGGACTAGGTTTATTTAGGATATCTGGTCAGCATCGACATGTTGGACCAAAGGGTCGGCTTCCGTGCTGCATGTCTCTATAACTTTATGATTCTATGGTTGGTTGGACTGAAGTGTCTGCTTCCATGCTGTTTCACTCTATAAATAATGAGGAGGAATAGCCACAACCTGCAGGAGAATCTGAATGGACTGCTCAGATGTGTAGAATAGTGACAAATGGAAGTTAACTGGAAATGTGTTAGCGGGTTTTGAGAAGATTTGTAGCTCAGGTTGAGGTTCTGGATGTAGGTTTGCTCGCTGAGCTGGAAGGTTCATTTTCAGACGTTTCATCACCCTACTAGGTAATATCTTCAGTGAGCTGCTGGACGAAGCATTGCTGATGATTCCTGCTTTCTATTTATATGTTTGGGTTTCTTTGGGTTGGTGATGTCATTTCCTGTGGTAATGTCATTTCCTGTTCTTTTTCTCAGAGAGTGATAAATCGGGACCAAGTCAATGTGTTTGTTGATAGAGTTCCGGTTGGAATGCTTCTTGGAATTCTCATGCGTGTCTCTGTTTGGCTTGTCCTAGGATGGATGTGTTGTCCCAGTTGAAGTGGTGTCCTTTGCAGCATTAGAAACAACAGTGAAAGACAACCAACTCACAGAAGAAACACAGCAAACTATCAGACAGGTAGTCACACTAACATTAAGCAGAAAAAAGGAAGGAAACACGCTCAATACACAAGAAAGGAAAGCACGAGAAACACTAAAAAAAGATAAAAACATTGTTATCCTACCTGCAGACAAAGGACGCTTGACAGTCATTTTAAACCAAAGAGACTACACTGTAAAAGCAAATGCACTACTTGCAGATACCAACACTTATCAACAGGTGGCGATAGACCCGATCCCGCAACTAGAGAACTGAATCATAGTCCTACTCAAAAAACATTTGAAATCTGGAGAAATAAATAAGACTGGCTTCCAAGAAATGAAACCAAACAGATCCAACACACCACACTTCTATGGATTACCCAAAATTCACAAACCAGTAGCCCCCCCCCAGTCCATAGTCTCGCTACCTGGAACACCAACTTACGGATTGGACAAGGAGCTACACAAAAGACTAAAGCACTTAGTAGAAGACTCATGCTGCTCCATCCACTCCACCCAAGAATTCCTGAAGACCATCAAAGACACTAAGATAGAAAAGGATGAAATAATGGTCTCCTTTGATGTCACAGCCCTGTTTACATCAATCAACATCAACCTGGCCAAAGAAACACTGACTACACTATTAGGAGACCCAAAGACACATACACCAAACACCACCAACTTCATCAGAAAGGACAGCATCGTCAAGCTAGTAGACCTATGCCTTACCACCCACTTCACCTTCAACAACAAAACCTATAGACAAACCAATGGAACACCCATGGGATCTCCAATATCAGGGTACACACTGCAGCACAGAGGAATTATGCAAGCAGAGGAAAATCACCCAAGCAGTGTACTCAAAAAGAACAGGTACCCAATGAACATAGTTGGCAAATTTCTCAGCAACAAACCCAAACAAGCAGACAAAACATGTCCAGAAATCCTAGCCACTCTCCCCTACATCAAAGGCATCTCGGAAATGACTGCCAGACCGCTTGGCATCATGGTAGCCCACAAACCCACTAACACACTAGAACAGCAGCTAATGAAATTGAAAGACCCTATACAGACAACAAACAAAACTAATATCATTTACAAAATACCTTACAAGGACTATAACAAATACTATATTGGACAAACAGGCAGAAAACTAGCCACCTGGCTACATGAACATCAACTAGCCACAAAACGACATGACCCTCTCTCACTAATATCCTTACATACAGATGAGGAAGGACACCACTTCAACTGGGACAATACATCCATCTTGGAACAAGCCAAACAGAGACATACACGAGAATTCTTAGAAGCATGGCATTCCAACCAGACCTCTATCAACAAACACATAGACTTGGACCCAATTTACCACTCCCTGAGAAAAAGAACAGGAAATGACATCCCAACAGGAAATGACATCCCTGCAGGAAATGACATCACCAACCCAAAGAAACACAAACATATAAATAGAAAGCAGGAGTCATCAGCAATGCTTCGTCCGTAGGCCCACTGAAGATGTTACCTTGTATGGTGACGAATTGTCTGAAATGAAATGATGCAGCTTCGTTTGTGGATATTGGGATGATTGCCTCTGTAGTTCCAGCTCACCAAGCAAGCCTACATCTGGAAATGTGTGATGTAAATGCATTTGGGGAGAGCTGGTAAGGCAGGGATTACACTCTAAATGGCAGGCTCCCAGAAAGTACAGAAGATCAGAGGGACTTTGGTGTGCACATCAAAAGATCCCTATAGGTAGCAGGGCAAGTAGGTAAGGTGGTTAAGAAGGCATATGGAATACCTGTCTTTACTGGCTGAGGCATAGAATAAAAAAGTTAGGAGGTTATGTTGGAACTGTATAAAACACTGGTTAGATCACAACTGAGTGCTATGTGCAGTTCTGGTCACCACATTATAGGAAAGATGTGATTGCAATAGAGAGGAGACTTACCAAGATGCTGCTGCCTGGAGGACCTGAGCTGTGAGGAACAATTAGATTGGTTGTGGTTGTTTTCAATGTAGCAGTGAAGATTGAAAGGAGTCCTGATAGAGGTATGCAAGATAATGAGGGGCATAGATCGGGGGAACAGGAAGATACATCTTCCGTTAGTAGAGAGGTCAATAACAAGGGAGCCTAGATTTAAGGTAAGATGAATAGGGCTCAGAGAGGAGTTGAGTAGAAACCTTCACACTCAGAAGGCACTGGGAGTCTGGAACTCACTGCGATTGAGTCAGAATCTCTTGTGACATTTAAGCAGCATTTAAATATTCACTTTCATAGACTCCAGGGCTGTGGGTCAACAGCTGGAAAATGGAATCAGATCTTGGTTGACTGGTATGGACACAATGGCCAAATTGTCTCCTTCTGCGCTGTAAACATTTAGGAGTCTATAAGTCAGCTGAGGGAATTTAAATTAAATTTGCAAAATAAAATTTGGAATCAGAGACTAGTCTAAGTTATGGTGATCATGAAATTATCATTGATTGTTGTAAAAACCTATCTCTGTGGTTGTATCCTTTAGGGAAGCAAATCTGCTGTCCTTACCCAGACTGCCCTATATGTGACTCCAGACCCATAGCAACATAGTTGACTCTTAACTGCTCCCCGAAATGGCTAAGCAAAACATTGGAGTTTAAGGGCATTTAGGAATGAGCAACTAATGTTGACTTTTCCAATTAGGCCAAAATCGCAAAGAATGTGGTTCATCTGAATTTGAGATTTTCTTACTTTTCTCAATGCACTGTGCCATTAACTCCCTGTTACTCTAACATAAAAAGCAGTCTATAATCATGGTATCTTTGATAGAACTGACCTGGGTCATGAAGAACCCCTCTATTTCCTTTTCTTTGATTGTCTGATCTGAAGTCCAGGAGCTCCCTTCAGAGGACCTGCTCTCCAATGGGCAGACCCTGTGTGATACTGATGACAGAAGGTCTGAGCAGATGGCAAGTGGTGGTGTTGGAATTTCCATCTCTTCATCATCAGACTGGCTCCCTCCTTCTCCATCCTGGTCCAGCTCCAGGAGCTGCTCAGCGGCTTCCAACACCAGGTCCTGTTTAGGAATCCGTGGAATGTGACTGTTGACCTGAAACAGCAAAAGGGAACTTCCTCAAGTAGTGATCCAGTAGTATGAGACACAGTCCAGAATCTTGACTACAAAGGTTTCTTAGCCCTAGCACTCCTGCAGCAGGAAGCCAACCTGATCATTACGTCATTGCTCATACACTGAAGAAAATGGATTTGAATCCCCAAAAACCCTGGAATTCCAAGCAGTGGGAAATTAAATATGAAATATTTAAGCCTTAGTGCAGCTGTCCCAATGATGAAAAGTTTACAACTCCACATTGTTTTGAGAAAATAGAGACCATCTGTAATCAACCCACTGTTGGTTGAGGTTGTGGGGGAGAGGGGGGTGGGTGGGCGATGAGCAGGTTTCTGAGTTGTGATCTGGAACAGACTGCTCGAAAGGACAGATTCAGTATAAGACTATGGGGAAGCAGCATAATTGGTTACCTCTCCCAAAGAGGTGGCACAGAGAGTATCCGTCTGCACTGTCATTCAATGATTTAAAGTTCAAAAGCAGAGTTCCTACCCAACCCCTGGCAACAAGAGTAACTTGCCCACACTGCAACTCAAGGAGCTCCAATTTAACCCCCACAGCGAGAAAGGTGTGAACTTCACAATTGAAACTCTTAGTCTGCCCTGACAGTGGGAGGCATGAGCCCAGTTACATGTGCAACTGGAATTTGTCGCAACAGTAGGGAGACACACTGAAGTGAGGAACCCCCTGCACACTCAGGCCTCAATCCCATCAGGTCCTGATCTGATTATTTAACATAATGAACCTGCCAGCTTCAGACAAGCACGTTTACCGGCCACTGCAGGGAACTGGTTAAAATCCACCACAAATGATCTGGGAGGTTGGATGGAAATACCATCAGATTTATAGCCCAGCTTACTGCATTCTGTCAGTTTTGATAAAGTCAGCTGCAGTGAGTATTTTCCTGATCTCTCTAACCTCTTCCAGTCTTGCAAGGTCTCTGCATTCCTCACTTTCTGGACTCACAAACATCCTCAAATTGGATCCCTCCATCACTCACACAGGCGTCCCTGTCCAGAATTCCTTCCCAAACCCTGTCCACCCCGCTCACATTTTCATTCTTAAATTGGACTCTGTGGCCAAGTTTTGATCCCCTATCTTAATACTTCCTTAAATGGCTGAGTGTGCAATGTTGTTTAATCCTGTAAAAATTTCTCTGGATGTTTTACAATATTAAAGATGAAATACAAATGCAATTACATTTTGAGAAATCTTTGTTGATAGCGGTACTCAACATATCCACCATAAGCCTGACCCTATGTCCTCTTGCCCTGCAGTACTTTGGTTCACCTTTTCTATCCCATTAAGTTTCCATTAACCTCTGAAATGTCTCAGAATGTACTTACTGTCCAATAAATACTGCAGCAACTTGCCAAACCTCCTTCAACAGCATCTTCCTCTATCATGAAGGGCAGCAGATATATGGGAACACCATCCCTGCAAGTTCCCCTCCAAGCCACTCACCATTCTGACTTGGAATTATGTCACCCATCCTTCAGTGTTGCTGAGTCAAAAATTCTGGAACTCCCTCCCTCAGGGCATTGTGTGTCTACTTACAGCAGCGGTTCAAGAAGGCAGCTCACCCCCACCTTCTGCAGGGAATGGAGATGGGATGGATGATAAATGCTGGCAACACCCACATCCACTGAACAAATATAACAAAGTTACCTTGCGCTTGTGATTAAAGACATTGCAGACTGGTGGTTTCTCTGGGGGCTGAGGCTTGCCTCTGATCACCTCAATCCCGAGTCTGTCCTGAAACATGGAGAGCACTAGCAGGTGCTTCACTGAATGGGAAAATGAAGAGAATCTGCGTAAGAACGGTCATTACAATGTGTTTGTGCAAAGTAAAATAGTACATATACATACATACACACCCACACACGCTAAATGGAGCACCGCGTGTCTCAGTGGTTAACACTGCTGCCTCACAATGCCAGGGACCCAGGTTTGATTCCAACCTCGGACGACTGTCAGTGGGGAGTTTGCACATTCTCCCCGTGTCTGTGTGAGTTTCATCCGGGTGCGCCGATTTCCTCCCACAGTCCAAAGATGTGCAGGTCGGGTAAATTGGCAATGCTAAATTGCCCATTGTGTTAGGTGCATCAGTCAGGGGTAAAAGTAGGGGAATGGGTCTGGGTAGGTTACTTTCGGAGGGTCAGTGTGGATTTGTTGGGCTGAAGGGCCTGTTTCCATATTGTAGGGAATCTAATCTAAATCCTCTGTCCTGTCCATTGAAATAAATTGGAGTTGAATTGTAAGCTGCTCAGTGCCCAGGGCACCAATCCCAGCTTGACTATTCGACGCTTTGACACATACATTCAGAGGATGTTTGAGTTGCTGGTGGGTTGTCAATTATTGGTGATCTTCAATTGCCCTCAAACTGAGTGGTCTGCTAAGCCATTTCAAAAAGCAGTTAGTTAAGAGTTTAACACATTGCTGTGGGTTGGTAAGATTGGGTAAGAACAGCAGGTTTCCTTCCCTAAGGGACATCAGTGACCCAGATGGGTTTTTAACGAGGAGCAAGTGTGGACTGCAGATGCTGGAGATCAGAGTCGAGAGTGTGGTGCTGGAAAAGCATAGCCTGTCAGGCAGCACCCAAGGAGCAGGAGAATCGATGTTCGGGCATAATTCACTAGCTTTCATAGGTTCATGGTGTTTTATAGCATAGAAAGAGGCCCTTCAGCCCATTACATCCATGCCAGTCATCTAGCTACTCCAGTCTCTTTTCCTGTACTTGGCCCATATCCTTGTATAAGGATATTTCAAATGATCATCTAAATGTTGTGACAGTTTCACTTTTAACACCATTTCAGATAGTAATTTCCAGATAACCTCCATTCTGACCATTCAACGGTGCAAAATAGCTCAGGACTGACTCTTCGACAGTGCTGTTCTCCTTCAGTAATAATCTTTTGATAGTGCAGAGCTTCCTCTTAACTGACCCTTCAACAGTGCAGAGTCCCTCGATACTGCCTCACCATCAGTCCAGTGATCCCTCAGTACTGAGTCTCCAGCGGTGCAGTGGGGAAGTCAGCAGATAATTGATTAATTGTGGAGGAAGATAAGTTTAAATGTAATCATGAATAAGAAACTGGGATTGACAGCTAGTCCTAGTAATGGTCAGGGACATTCGGCCTCAGAGCTTTGCATGACCATCCTCCAAGGCAGACCTTGGGACACTCAACAACACAAAGTGGCTGAGCAGAGGCATGGGGATGGCCTCAACTGGAATCTTGGGTTCATGTCACACTACAGGCGACCTCACTGTACTAAACACACACACACACTCACGCAAACCCACTGTCATACACAAGCTCTCTCTCATACATTCACATATACACTCCCTCACATCACCCCATATACACTCCCACACATGCACCCTCTCACAGACTTATTACACTCACTTACACACACTCTCACAGACACTCATATCCCCCCTCCCACAGACACTCACACCCTGACACACACATGCACACACTCACTCGGTCTCCCCTGCACACAGACACATGTAAGTTTGTGGGGTGAATTTGTATTTGCAGAATTACATTTTATTTTGTTAAAAAACTGCATAAATCCATGTAAGATTCTGTAAATCCCACTTTAGAAATAGAATCAGGCTGACTTAACATTGGGACACAGACTGACTTTAGCAGAGCGCTTTAGGGAACATCTCCGAGACACCCGCACCAATCAACCAAACCGCCCCGTGGCTCAAGATTTCAACTCCCCCTCCCACTCTGCCGAGGATATGGAGGTGCTGGGCCTCCTCCACCGCCGCTCCCTCACCACCAGACGCATGGAAGAAGAAACGCCTCATCTTCCGCTTCAGAACACTTCAACCCCAGGGCATCAATGTGGACTTCAACAGCTTCCTCATTTCCCCTTCCCCCACCTCATCCTAGTTTCTAATCTCCAGTTCAACACTGTCCCCTTGACTTGTCCAGACTTGTCCGACCTGCCCAGCTCCTTTTCCACCTATCCACTCCACCCTCTCCTCCCTTCCAGAATCTGGTTTCCAGCATCTGCAGTTATTGTTTTTACCTCTTTAATCTCACACCTTCAATGCATTATCTGAGCTGAGATGGCACCTATTGTTAAAGCTATCTTGAGAACATAACTTTTTGAAAGTTCTGGGATTTACATATGAAGGAACCAAAACAAAACATGATCATTCTAAAAGATGAAAGACTTAAGCTAAATTTGTTTAATATTTCTTTCCGTGACACTGCAATTCTGTATCTTATGATCCTGCTCCACAGCTACCTGATGAAGGAGCAGCGGTCCGAAAACTAGTGCTTCCAAATAAACCTTAGATTAGATTAGATAACTTACAGTGTGGAAACAGGCC
Organism: Chiloscyllium plagiosum; assembly: GCF_004010195.1. NCBI lineage: Eukaryota > Metazoa > Chordata > Chondrichthyes > Orectolobiformes > Hemiscylliidae > Chiloscyllium > Chiloscyllium plagiosum. The sequence continues at coordinate 117,216,803 of NC_057715.1, read as the reverse complement.
CTTCGGCCCAACAAGTCCACACCGACCTGCTGAAGCGCAACCCACCCAGAACCATTCCCTACATTTTACCCCTTCACCTAACACTACGGGCAATTTAGCGTGGCCAATTCACCTCACCTGCACATTTTTGGACTGTGGGAGGAAACCGGAGCACCCGGAGGAAAAACACGCAGACACGGGGAGAATGTGCAAACTCCACACAGACAGTCGCCTGAGGCGGGAATTGAACCCAGGTCTCTGGCGCCGTGAGGCAACAGTGCTAACCACTGAGCCACCGTGCCATCCTGTTGGACTATAACCTGGAGTTGTGTGATTTTTAACTTTGTTCACCCCAGTCCAACACCGGCACCTCCAAATCAGTCCAAGTAATGGTGACCACGAAACTTTATCATTAGTAAAATCCCATCTGGTTCACCAGCAGGAAACTTTAGCCAGGGAATCTGCTGTTCTTACTTGGTCTGATCAATTAGACAAGGGCAATTAGAGATGATCAACAAATTATGGCCTTGCCAGTGATGATCACATTCCATGGAATGTAAAATAGACTGTCCATCTAACAGTGTAACACTCCCTCATTCAGTACTGCATTGTGAACCATCAGCATCAAATATGTACACACGCTTCAAAGTGGAACTTAATTCAGGACATCTCTTACTGCCAATCAATTTCTTTTGAAAGTTTAATAGTTTATGTAATACATGTGAATCCAAGACTACAGCCATTGGAGGGGGGTGAGGGTGAGGGTGAGGGTGAGGGTGAGGGTGAGGGGTTCTTGTGGTGCAGTGATAGTGTCCCTTCTTCTGAGCCAGGCGGCCTGGGTTCAAGTCCCACCTTTTCCAAAGATGTGCAATGACAGGGAAGTTAGAAAATATAAAAATAGAGCCAATAATATAAGACAGTCTCTAATAAATCCAACTGAAATTTCAGGAGAAACTTCTTTCCTCAGAGAGCAGTGAGAATGTGGAACTTGTTGACCACAGTGTGTAGTTGAGGTGAAGGGAATATGAGGGAGAAAGGAACAGAAGGAGTGAGAGAAAGAGATTGAGAGAAGGCTCATGTTGAGTATCAACACCAGCATGGACCAGAACATAAAAGTCTATAGTATCCAAGGTCAAATGACAAGCTGAATCCAAAATTGGCTCAGGGACTGGAAGCAATGTGCAATGGTTGATGAATGCTTTTATGACTGGAAGTTAATTTCCAGTGGAGTTCTACAAGATTTGACATTTATTCTCTTGCTTTCCATAACAATGATTTAAATGTAGGGTGTCAATGATTGAGTGGTTGCTGTGTGGTTGATAGCTGTGGGAGAATTATTCGATTTGTGACAGCCATTTTGTCACATATTAAAAGCCTGGAAACCATTTTGAATCTCATCTTAGTGCCTGCTTACTAAAAGCCTGTGTTTCCCATGTCCAGCTAAGACGGTTGGCCTTGCAGCTGTACTGTTATCTGATAAACAAATTTTTGCCTTGCATGGGGCTATTCTTCTCTTTGCAAGGACCTATTATATACCAATATCTGCTTATCAGCTACTAACCAACACTGTGCAGACATTACTTGACTGAAGCTAATGACAGGGCAAGGTGCCTAGCTTGCTTGTTATCCTGCAAATTGACAGTTTGCTAATTTTTAAACGATTGTAACCTTTATAATCACACAACTCTCTGTATCTCATCCGAGTGACTTGTGATCATTCGGTCGACTTGTCAATACTTAAGGCTTGTGTGTGTGCATTACTTCTAAATTGGACTGCTACATGCGAGTCCCCCACTGCATAATTTATTTCCATCCCCAACAATAGTGCTACAATTTCTAAGAAATAAACAGCTTGTCTATAGTCAAAGGTAAGGATTGAAATCTCATTTGGTGGTACTTGCTGTATGAAGATTCCATTAACTCAAGAGGATAAATGGCTGCAGCAACAATATGCAGTACCGGAGTACGAGGCAACAGGATTTTTGTAGATGGTCAGTTTGTTGAGTGCCGGAAAGAGACAAATAGCTAGCAGTTCCTCATCATCCGTTATCTACAACAGAAAACACATCAGCAAAAAAAAAGGCATTTGTAAAGTGCAGCTTTTCCATATACTTTTCCACCTGGCACTGCCCCAGTCATGTCCAAGTCCCAGCCATGCATGAGGTAAATACCCTGAATCTGGAATCGATAGGATTATCACGTTAAGGTCTTCCCCATCCTGACATCTTCCTGGCTCAGATTAGCAACAGAGTAGGGTTGGGAAACTAAAGCTGCTTCACAGAACGGAAAGAGTCCATTTGGCCCATCATTCCTGTGCTGGGTCTTTGAAAGAGCTGTTCAACTGTGGGAGGTAGTGATGTAATGTTAATTTCACCAGATTAGAACTGCACAGTCCCAGATTAACTGCCCTCTGAAATAGCCCAGCAATACCCCTTAGTTCAAAGGCAATTAAAGAATGGGAAACAAATGTTCATCTTACATCCAATGACATGGAATGCTTTGCTAGTTGAGGTGGTGGAAGCGAAGTCATCGGGGACATTTAAGTGACTGCTCGACATGCACATGGATAGCAGAGAGATGAGGGGTGCATAGGTTAAGTTACTATATTTTACATTAGGATTAAGTCTCGGCACAACATTGTGGGCCTAAGGGTCTGTGCTGTACTTTTCTATGTTCTATGAAATAATAAATAGAGAACTGGTTCTGCAGATTGACCACTTGCTCACTGAAATACTCATTCCACAGATTCATAAACTGCAACCGTTCACATTCTTTTCCTGTCCCATTACAACTGAATTCAAAAACAGAACAAAGAGTTTTGGAGATGGAACTCACTTTTATACCTCCATAATTTTTGGCAGAAAACTACTCTCCTATTTGAAGGGTTAGGGAGATTGAAATATCTGGCTAATTCTAGAGTATATCAGGTCAAGGAGGTAATAAAACAAATCCCCTTACACAGTCTGTATGAGATATAGGTATCTATATTCACTTTTCGGAGGTGTTGGTGTTGGACTGGGGTGTACAAAGTTAAAAATCACACAGCCCCAGGTTATAGTCCAACAGGTTTATTTGGTGGCACTAGCTTTCAAAGTGCTGCTCCTTCACCAGGTGGTGGTGGAGTAGAACCATATAAGTCTGTATTGTATGATTCAGCTCCACAACCACCTGGTGAAGGAGCAGCGCTTCGAAAGCTAGTGCCACCAAATAAACCTGTTGGACTATAACCTGGTGTTTTGTGGTTTTTAACTATATTCATTTTGTTTATTTGTTCATGGGATGTACACATATTGGTTAGGCAAGCATTTATTACTCATTCCTAACTACATATCAAAAGAATTCCTCAGGTACGCTCCTAACTTCAATGCTTACACCAGCTAGGACCAGAGGACTGGATGTGAGCTCTTGAAGAATCCCCAGAACATGATACTTTTATATATTTAATTACATAGAACAAGTTAGGATTGTTTTTGTGGGAGTGCAGACAAGTGAGGGGGGAAATCTTATAAAGACTTATGAAATTCTAACAGGACTAGACAGGGTAGATGCAGAGAAGGTGTTCCTGATGGTGGGTGTGTCCATAACCAGTTTGAGGATTTGGGATAGACCATTTAGGATGGAGGTGAGGAGACATTTCTTTACCCAAAGAGTGGTGACCCTGTGAAACTCATTACCACAGGAAGCAGTTGATGCCAAAACATCAAATGTATTCAAGAGGTGGCTAGATATGGCATTTGAGATGAATGGGATCAAAGGTTATGGGGAGAAAGCAGGATTAGGCTATTGAGTTGGACAATCAGCCAATATCGTGATGAATGGCGGAGCAGGCTCGAAGGGCCGAAAGGCCTCCTCCTCTAACTATCTTCTGTGTCTCTAAATGCAGCGCCCATATGTCAAAGTGTCTGCGTGTGTGTGTGTGCGCGTCTTTTTATCTCTTCCAGTTGTCAGTGAACAAATTCATAATTCAGCAATTGACTGTACATGTTGATCCTTATACCAATGATCCACTAACTCTCCAAACTGGAAAAGGTCACATGGAACTGAAACAGCTGCACTGTAAATCAGAATAAATCCGGATCTCAAACAAATGTCCAGGATTATCCTGATACAATCACTGAGCATTGTTTGTCTGTAGCAACTTACCAGGGATAGAATCAGGGATTTGACTGTAATTCTTGCCATCAATCCTCATGTGTGCAATCAGGTAATTTAGGGAAAAATTAAAGGACAAAAGGTGAATGAGAGTGACTCAAACAGAATCTAGGCATTACCTTATTTCTTGCAAGGCTGAGGTGTCTCAGCTCTGAGAATGGAGGGAGAAACTCATTCTTCTGTTTCAGAAAACACATTGGTTTTATTTTGGGAGGCTCCAGCAATTCTTCCAAACTAGCTTGCCCCTGGAACAAAGGAATGGGAAGAGGATAATTTAATTTGTTCAAACATCTTAAAAATGAACATAATACACTACTTCAATCATTACTATTATCACAATGAAAGCAAAATGCAGATGCTGGAAATCTGAAATAAAAGCAAAACGTTCTGGAGAAATCTGATAGAATGTTTGGAGACAGAAACAGAGTCAATGTTTTGAATCTAATATGACTCTTTTTCAGAGTGATTGCAAATCACTGATTGGTTCCTGGGCAGAGGAATAACTTATGTGCTTACAATATACACTCTGTTTGCAGTGAAATAACCAAGTCTGGATATTTTCACCCACACTTGCTGCAAGTTGTTGCCTCTACACAGTAAGACTTAATGACTTCACAATTAGTGTGCCAATTGCCCTGTGCCTTCCACAAATAGTAAATGCATCTGAAATAAGGAAATTGAAGAACAAAAGTGTCTTTGAAATGTGTCTCCCCTGCAATTTATTCCTGCATCCGTATTTGTTTGTTTATGTCACTTTGTATGTATGTATAAGGGTTTAAGAAGGGGGTTAGAGTTTTATCTAGTACAGTGATGTTGATTTATATTTTTGCTTTCCTGCAGTTAGAATTGATTTCTACGTTACAAATAGTAGCATCTTGTTAAATACAGAAACCTAGTCTGTGTTTCTGTTATCCTATTTCTGGATTAGTGGTGCTGGAAGAGCACAGCAATTCAGGCAGCATCCGAGGACAAGCAAAATCCGAGGACAGGCAAAATCGACGTTTCGGGCTTCCGAAACGTCGATTTTGCCAGTCCTCGGATTTTGCCTGTCCTCGGATGCTGCCTGAATTGCTGTGCTCTTCCAGCACCACTAATCCAGAATCTGGTTTCCAGCATCTGCAGTCATTGTTTTTACCTTTCTGTTATCCTATGTCCATCAGACAGGTAAATTGGGGACTTTGAGTACTTTGATTAAATCTTTATCTTTTGTGATGGCCCCAGTGGAGCTCAAACATGAGCACACTTTCCAAAGTGGGTTGTTCTACTGTGTACAGTCGTCACCATTGGAATACAGAAGGTTGTACACCAGGGAGAGCATAGAGAAGATTTGGTGTTGTCAGGAATGGAGAATTTTAGTGATGAGGAAAGGCTGAGTAGGCTAAGATTGGTTTCTATAAAACAAAAGAGGCTGAAGGGAGATTTAATTGAGATGTGTACAATTATAAGAGGCCAGAACAGAGAGTGAGAAGATAGAATATGTTTCTACTAAGTGAAAGGGCAAAAACAGGGGACTTGGTCGAAGAATTGGGGAAAATTGTGGAGTAATTTGATTACTTGGTAGGGGTCTGGAGCTCAAAAAGTGTGGTAGGATAGAAACTGTCATTGCATTAAGAGAAAATTTGGATAATCTGAAATGTCATAATCTACAGGGTTATCGAGCATGCTGCAAAGTGGGAATAGAGACAAAAAAACTGCAGATGCTGGAATCCAAAACAGAAAGTGGGAATAGGGCAGGCAGCTCTTTATATGCTAACGCAGACACAATGGACAAAATGGCCTTCTCAATGCCAGGCATCTGCCTGTGTTTGCAGTTTCACAGTAGCACAGCCTGTAAAAGAAGATTTGCACTCCTATAGCACCTTTTACAACTTCAGAAGGTCAAGGAATACTTTACTGCCAATGAAGTGCAGTCACGGCTATAACATAGGCCTGTGTGTGCATAGCAAGGTTCTCCAAACAGTAATATGATAAAGAGCTGATAATTTTTTTAAGTGATGATTGTTGATGCTGATTTGAAAAACGCTCTGCAATCTGAACCAGTTCATTATCACTAGGAGCATCACTCGCCTGAAGTAGCCCAGGAACAAATACGCCACTTCCAATGATTTGAGACAGCAGGATCTCTAAATGTTGAACACTCCCTGCACATGAGCTGTTGCTGATGTCCACAGCTTGTTTTGTTCATGAGATGTGGGTGATTCTGGCCAGGCCAGTATTCATTGCCCAAGCCTGGTTACCCTTAAGAAGATGGTGAGCTGCCTTCTTGAACTGCTGCAGTCCAGTGTGTTATAGGTCAACCTGCAATGGCATTAGGCAGGGAGTTCCAGGATTTTAACCCACTCGACAGTGAGGGAACAGCAATATATCTCCATGTCAGAATATTGAATGGCTTTGAGAGAACTTGCAGGTGATGAAGTCTATACCCATTTTGCCTGGAAAGATTATAATATTGGGGGCATGATTGTGTAAATTAAACTCCTGAGGGGAGCACACCAGGAAATTGCATCTACAAAGCCCGATTCCTAGTGGGAGTTTCTTTTATATTAGTCCATACAAATGTGGTGGTAAGCTGCTTTCTTGATCTGCTGCAGTCCTTGGGAGTGCCAAAATATGTAGTTACCACAGCCATTCTTAAGAAATAAAAACCACAATATAACATGCCCTGCCCTCCCCCCC
>NC_057715.1:117199463-117209963 GCF_004010195.1 Chiloscyllium plagiosum | reverse complement strand
GGCTACCTTACCTGCACAGTGGGAAAGGGAATATTTGATTCCGAGCCATGGTTAGTGGAGGTTACTAAAGGAAATGCAGAGAGCATGAATAAGCTTTTAAAAGCCCAGTTAGACTGAAAGAAACACAGAATCACATTTCACAAACTCATTTTGTCAAAAAAGCACTTTACAGTGTTACGACACAGTGGTGAACCCTTCTGCTAATTAAACCAAACACCCAAAAAAGCTCACCGTGCCTTGTAATCTGTTAAAGTTTGAAAAACACCCAACTTCCACAATTTAAAGAAAAAAATCAATTTATTCTTTAACTCTAGAAGTGAACATTAAACAACAACTATTTACAATTCTAAGCCTCCTTTCTCTTATGGGTTTGCTATCTACCTCCAACTCTATCACAACACACTGTTCCAATAACCACCCAGATTAAAATGACATCAATTTCATTTTCAGAACCAGATAGCGGCAGTCACCTCCGGTGTCCTCATTCCTCTGGCTGGAGATCTCCCTGGCTTGTCTTTGGTATTTTGCTGGAAAAGGTACCTTTGATAGAGAGTGTTTTGTTGACAGTTACTCTAGCGATGGCAGTTGGTCGCTCACTCTAACTCTCAAAATGCCAGCTTCTTTATACCCTAAACCTCAGATAGTCTCATTGGTTTGATGTTGTCAAAACACTAAATTCAAATTCAATTGGGTGTTAGTATCCTGGGGCATAATTTAAACTGATTGGTTAAATTTGAACTGTTGTGAAAACAGCACCCAAAACCCAGGTCTTTGTTTCACAACCAAATGTTACATATTTTCAATTTTCCAGTACACTCTGAGACTGCTAGTAACATGACAGGTACCTACAAGCTCTCAGTGCAAAACAGCTTTCACTCTCTCTTAAAGGTACTGCATTCACCTTCAACTTCATAAAAGCAGCTAATGAAGTATCATTTTTTGAACTGTCCACAAAATAATACAGAAATTCAAAAAGACATTACAAGTTCTCACCAATGACCAGCTCGCATTTTAAAAAAATTCAGTCATAGGATGTGAGTGTCACTTCCTGCACCAGTATCTATTGCACATCCCTAGTTCCACTTTGAGAAGGTGGTGGTGAGCTGCCTTCTTGAACTGCTGCAGTCCACCTGCTGCAGGTTGACCCACAATGCCCTTAGGGAGGGAATTCCCAGGATTTTGACTCAGAGACACTGAAGGAATGGCAGTATATTTCGAACTGGAAATGTGTTGCTGGAAAAGCACAGCAGGTCAGGCAGCATCCAAGGAACAGGAGAATCGACGTTTCGGGCATAAGTCCTTCTTCAGGGCTGAAGGGCTTATGCCCGAAACGTCGATTCTCCTGTTCCCTGGATGCTGCCTGACCTGCTGCGCTTTTCCAGCAACACATTTCCAGCTCTGATCTCTAGCATCTGCAGACCTCACTTTCTCCCCAGTATATTTCGAAGTCAGGATGGTGACTGGCTTAAAGGGGAATGTGCAGATGCTACCTAATTTTGCAATGCATCTTGCAGATGGTACACATTGATGTTACTCCGCATCATGGTACAAGAAGTGGGTGTTTGTGGACATGGTACCAATTAAGGGAATTGATTTGTCCTGAATGGTGTCAAGCTTCTTGATTGTTGTTGGAGCTGTACTCGTACAGGTGATAAGTGAGATCCTAAATGAATACTTCACATCAGTATTTACTATGGAGAAAGACTTGCAAGCTAGGGAACTCAGGGAAATAAATAATGATGTCTTAAAAACAGTCCACATTACAGAAGACAACTTAAAGCACAAAGGTAGATAAATCCCAAGACCTGATCAAGGGTATCCCAGGTCATTGTCGGAAGCCAGGGAAGAGATTGTTATGTCCCTAACAGAGATATTCGTGTCATCAACATCATGGGTGAGGTGCCGGAAGACTGGAGGGTGGTTATTGTTGTGCCATTATTTAAGAAAGACTGCAAGGAAAGCCAGTCTACCATGGACTAGTGAGCCTGATGTCAGTGGTGGGAAAGTTGTTGGAAGGGAATCTGAGAGACATGATCAACGTGCATTTGGAAAGGTAAGGACTGATTAGGGATAGTCAGCGTGGCTTTGTGCGTGGGAAATTGTGTCCCACAAATTTGATTGAGTTTTTTGAAGAAGCGACCAAGAAGCTAGATGAAGGCAGAGTGTTTAGACGTTGTCCAAATGGACTTTGCAAGGGCTTCGGCAAGGTTCCTCATGGTAAACTAATTAATAAGGTTAGAGCACTTGGATCTAGGGAGAACTAGCCATATGGATACAAATTGGCTTGACAATAGGAGACAGAAGATGATGGTAGAGTTGTTCAGACTGGAAGCCTGTGACCAGCAATCTGCAAGGATTGGTGCTGGATCCATTGTTGTTTGTCATTTATATTAATGATTTGGATTAGAATATAGGAGGCATTGTCAGTAAGTTTGCGAATTACATCACAATTGGTGGCATAGTGGACAGTGAAGAAGGTTATCCAGGAGTACAACGGGATCTTGAACAAGTAGGCTGAAGAATGGCAGATGGAGTTTAACTTAGATAATTGCGACGTGTTTATGGCTGTACAAAACATTGGTAACGGCACATTGGGAGTACTGCATATAATTCTGGTTGTCCTGCTATAGGAAGGATGTTATTAAACTGGAAAAGATGCAAAAAAGATTTACAAGGATGTTACCAAGACTGGAGGGCTGTTCTGCTGATCCTCAGACAACTCCACACTCCCTCAGTACTGACCCTCCAACAGTGCAGCACCTTCCAACAGTGTGGCACTCCCTCAGTACTGACCCTGTGACAGTGTGGCACTCCCTCAGTACTGACCCTGAGATTGTGACACTCCCTCAGCAATGACCCTCTGACAATGCAGCACTCTCTCAGAAGTGATTCTCTGACAGTGTGGCACTTCCTCAGTATTGAATCTCCTATAGTGCAGCACTTCCTCAGTACTGACCCTCCGACAGTGTGGCACTCCCTCAGTAGTGACTCTCTGACAGTGTGGCATTCTCTCTGTACTGACCCTGTGACAGTGTGGCTGTCCCTCAGTACTGACCGTCTGACGGTGTGGCACTCTGTCAGTACTGGCCCTCTGACTGTGTGGCACTCCCTGAGCAGTGACCCTCTGACAGTGTGGCACTCTCTCAGTACTGACCATCTGATAGTGCAGCATTCCCTCAGTATCGTCCCTCCAACAGTGCGGAACTCCCTCAGCAGTGACGCTCTGACAGTGTGGCACTCCCTCAGTACTGACCGTCTGACAGCGTCCACTCCCTCAGCACTGACCATCTGACAGTGTGGCACTCGTTCAGCACTGATCCTCCGACAGTGTGGTGCTCTGTCAGCGCTGACCCTCCGACAGTGTGACGCTTGCTCAGTGCTGTCCCTCAGACAGCTCCACACACCCTCAGTACTGACCTTCCGATGGTGCCAACTCTCTTAGTACTGACACTCCATCAGTGCAGCACTTCCTCAGCACCGATCCTCTGACAGCGCTGCACTACCTCAGTACTGATACCGTCACATTGCAGCATTCCCTCAACCTTGAATCTATGCTGTCTTGTACTTTTGTAATTGTAGTTGACGAAAATGTAGGATGAGGCTTGTGATGGCTGGAAGCCCTTTTGTCACTGGAAGAGAAGGGGAAATGGAAGGTAGAGGACCAGGATCTAAAATACTTTGCAATTCGATGTTTCAGTGGTAGTACAAGGGCTTTATAAATGGGCACTATGGTATTGAACTCAAATTGCAGAATCTTGTGCAGATACCACAATCCAACATCCCATGTGCCCTCTTTTCAGGAAGGTCTGCTAGATCATATTCCCCTCAAAGAGTGGACAGGCCATTACTGGTATTAAAAGCACTAGGGACAGATACCCTGCCTGCCAAGAGCAACCAGTTCTGCAGTTTCAATGAATGACTTTGTCACTAGTAGCTGCTTACTATAGATAGTGTGCCATCTACCAGAGACATAGGATCATCACTGGATCCCAGGCTCCACGAATAACAGCTTATAGGGTTGCAGTTCCTTTTGTGGGGTAGGATTCATTGGAGGTCATGGATGGGGTTTGCAGCAAAGGCAGGGGGTTGACTCTCAGCATGGAAACTGCACCCCCACTCCCATAAACAAACCTTCCTGTGATTGGATCCCTCAATCAGGCATTGAGTGCTGTTGAATGATGGGCAATCCTCCTATCCTCAGAAATCTGAAAGGAATGCCAAACTTGTTTAAATGTCTGCCTCTATGCATGGTGAGCATCCAACCTGCTGTTCTATTCATACCAGTGACATTGAGGTGCTTATGCTGGGAGTGGAAATGGTAATGATAATCCATAGATCTTCCCACCACTGTCTGAATCTAGATGGAGGCCGAGAGCCAGTGGACACCCAATGCCATAGTTCTGCTTAATTAAAGGCCCCCTGTCTTCTACACCACCACCTGACCCACAAGGGGATAGAGAATAAGATTGTATCCAGGATGTTGGATCAGTGTTTAATGCTCTGGTACCTGTCAAATTTATTGTTCAGATATAGCTTTTACATGTTGTTATTTCATTGCCTGTCCTGTGTGGTAAAGATGTAGTTCAATCATGAGCTCAGCTGCGTGTATGGAACGAGCTGCCAGAGGAGGTGGCGGAGGCGGGTACAACTATGTCATTTAAAAGACATCTGAATGGATATATGAATACCAAGGAATATGGGCCAAATGCTGACCAATGGAATGAGGTCAGATTGGATGTCTGGTCAGCATGGACGTGTTAGACTGAGGATGTGTTTCCATGCTGTATAATTGTATGACTCTAGGATAATGAAAGAAGGACTAATACATGTCCAAGTCGTCATGGTAAGTTACTTGAAAGGGTCTTGGCAGTAGTTGTGCTCCCATGCACCAACTGTCCTGTTCACCAAGACCTTGACTTCCATCACAGCAGCCTTGATGAGCTGTTGCAATGCATTCTGTGTTACACATTGCAGCCAGATTGTAGCCAGGGGTGGATAGCATGTCCTAGATGATGTCAAACACCTTGAGTGTTGTTGCAGGATATTGGACAACCCTGACCCTTGTCCACTGTTCAGCGTTAGAAAGTGCACATCATGGACTTTGGTAAGGGCAGGTGGACTAACCTCCCATTGTGTAATCGTCCCTGACATTCCTTCTCTTCCAGGATCACTTTGCTATGAGAAGGCACCCATCATCTGTGATCATATATTGAGGGGAGAGGACAAGAAACAAATCATAAAATACACCCACCATCAGTAAAATCATTTTGCCACACTTTCATCTTCTCTCCTATCTCTTCCATTGTTTTCTCCTCTGTTTCAATTACTTTTAGCATTTCTCTGCTGGTTTCGACATCAGATTCAAACTCAATGGTCTCCATTTCCTCCCCTTTTGGACATTGAATGGGCTGTTTGAATTGGTTGATGATTGATCGGCAAAGTGGATCATCTTCAGTCCTCTCCAGCAGTGAGAATGCCATCTGCTGCAGGTAGGGCACCCCAGTGAAATTGTTCTTGTCGAGATTTAAGTATTTTAAGCTATTAACATTGAAAAAAAACACTGGTAAGGTACAATATTACAGGTGAATTAGAGCATGAGGTTGGGGGATGGGAGGGACAGGTGACAATCTTATTGAGAAACCAAAGGTGAAATGTTCAGACCTACAGTGCAGGTCAACATTGAAGATGTTGTCAATGAGTCAATGATAAGATGATGAAAAATCCCTTAAATTACCATTTTTTGATTTCATGCATAATGAAGATTGGTACCTTGGAACAGAAAGACCTCCATTTTTCATTTCTTTATTATGAACTCACCTCTTGCTTGTGAGGATGTACAGGACTAGGTGAATGGGGATCTTTTGGAACTGCCCATTGGAGTGTTGAAGAAAAGGATTGGTTTGATTAATCTCTCTGTGAACCCCTCTCTTTGGATACAGGATTTACTGGATGACAAAAAAAGTCTACTGTTCTTTCTGCAATCAAGTGGTCACTTGATACAATGATAAAAGGAGTTGCTGCCAAGCTACAGAGATCAATCTCATATCAATGAGTCTACAACAGATTCAGGTGAGGTGAGGAAAATCCCAAAGGAGGAGAGTTTGTGAACCATTGACCTGAAGTCACCTGTTTCTTTCATGCATTGGACACTCACTCCACCTCAACTTACTCATATGCCATGTTCCAAAATGTTATTTTTTAAAATAAATATATATAATTTTAATTTGAATGATTCATCATTCACTCACTGCTTCCTACAGTTTATTCTCCTCAGGCACAGATTCTGTCCTCTGGTTCTGGAGAAAGTAAAACAATCTACATTACCAAGATTTTTTGTCACACAAACCATATTGGATTTAGTTTTAAGAACAGGAAGCAACAATTAAAAGTAATACCCACACCTACTCATCACCACCCTCACCTCCGCAAACCCTACTCTACACATATTTTGATAGACTACCACTAATCCTCATTCCACATCCCTGTTCTCTCTCCAGGAACATTGTCCTTTCCTATTCACCTGATGAATAATGCATTCCCCTCTGAACAAGACATGTAAACTATTGATGAAGGAACACATTACTGCAGATGCTGGAATCCGTACAGAAAAACCAAATGTTGGAGATCACATTGGGTCAGGCAGCATTCATCTGCTTTCTAAGTTAAACATAGAGTCATAGAGTCCTACAGAAAAGAGATAGACCCTTCAGCCCAAACTGGTCCACACTGACCAAAATGTCCATCCACACTAATCCCATTTCCCTGCACTTGGCCCAAATCCTTCCCAACCTTTCCTATCCATGGATTTGTCCAAATGCCTTTTAAAAGTTGTTAATCTATCCGTCTGAACCACTTCTGTTGGCAGCACATTCCACTTGCGTACCACCCTCTGTGTAAAAATGTCGCCCCTCAGGTTTCCCTTTTATTCTTTCCCCTCTAATCTTAAACTGATGCTCTCAATTCACACGATGACAGCACACAGGAGAAAAGATGATATATTCTTGAAAAAGATCATGCTTGACAAATCTAATTGAATGTTTGATGTTGTAATATAGAAGGTCGATAAAGGGAAAGCAGTGGATTTTGCCTCAATGGATTGAAGAAAACTTTTGACAAAGTAGCAGAAAAAGGCTGGTTAACAAAACTGAGGCTGAAGGAGGAGGAAGATAAAAACAGAGGTAAAGGACAGAAATCAGCGAGTCATAGGGAACAGTTATTTTACAGGACACTGGCATTCCCGAGAATAATTGCGAGATCCACCATACATTGTGATCAAGGCATATATTATTAACATCTGGGAATTTGTATTTTAAAGTAAAGGTGAAATACATGTGTAGTGACAGTTCTGTAAAGGTAATTTTTTTTAAGGAGGTCAGAAAGTTATTTGGAACAGTGAACTAAAGGTATCATTTTCACGTAGGCGTTAAGTGCCTAGCAGGTTACCTCTAGTACTAACTGATAAAGCGCTCAGTACTTGTTCAGTTCGAGTGCTAATGCATGCAAATGAGGAGCAGGGATAATATTGACCATGAGCAATTATAGTATAGTTTATGCTAGTATAACAAACATAGACAGAGGGTTAAGTTACCTATAGTTATTGAGGGGACATTTAGGAAGGTAACTTATTCGTACAAATTGTCCTCAAAGGATTCAGGAAGAGACCAATCATGAGATCTTACTGTTATGGATTTATGTAAATATGTTGGATTGTCACTTTAACAGTCCAATCACATGATGTCATTATGACATCATCAGCTATTTTACTCTAGCTTGCTGCCTTACCCAGTGAACATCTCCCTATAAAACTCTTGTCATTGTTAAATACTTCAAACCCTATCCTTCCTGAAACATAACATTTATCTTGTGTGATTGAAGTAGACAAAGCTAGTTGCATAAAGGAGCATGGTTTCCACAAGTTAGCGAACCTGCAGAAATTTAAGGTGCACAATGAAGGGCTTAAGCTCTGCAACAAAATCTGGTGGCAGCCCCCAGATTCAATCTCTGGGAGCTCTGATGGAATGATGTGCCTTACTGGCAGCAGGAAATTCCCCCATCTCCTGCTAATGCCTCCAGCTCCAAAAAAAAAATCACAGGACCATCTGGTGTGGAGAGTAGTAACTTTATGATTTCTCTGCTTCAGAAAAAAGGGTGCAGGGTGGAGATCATGACAGCTTTTGAGCAATTAGAGATTGGCAGTACCACCAGACATGTTGGATACTGCTGGGACTGCATTTGGGCCAATAGAGGTTCCAGAAATAGGGACTGATAGGGTTGCAGAAAGAGGGACAGTTGGATGGTGGGGATTGCAGAGTCATTTTTTCTGACGCCGGATCTCTTGACGCCCCCCCCCCCACCGTCTTCATCATAGAGAGTTGTGTGCATTTTGCCCAGTGGCAAGAAGTTTAGTGGTAGTGAGATGAGGCACTTAAATGGTGTCCTGCAGGGTACAACTCCTATCTGGGTAGGATGGCTGTCTTTGAGACTCCCCTTCCCCTCTGGATTTCGTCAGAGATAGGCGGGAAGGCAGGAGGATTTCCATTCTGCATCCTTCCACCCAATTATATGAATTACCCTCCCCCAACCCATTTGGCCCTTGAACTTGCCTCTGGAGGCAAAGAAGCATTAAATTTCAGTCTGGTAAAATTGAAAAGCCAGGCGGCAAGGTGGCTCAGTGGTTAGCACTGCTGCCTCACAGCACCAGCGTCCCAGGTTTGATTCCAGCCTTGGACGACTGTCTGTGTGGAGTTTGCACATTCTCCCTGTGTTTGCGTGGGTTTCCTCCGGGTGCTCCAGTTTCCTCCCACAGTCCAAAGATGTGCAGGTTAGGTGAATTGGCCATGCGAAATTGCCCATAGTGTTAGGTGCATTAGTCAGGGTTGAATGTAGGGGATTGGGTCTGGGTGGGTTACTCTTCAGAGGGTCGGTGTGGACTGGTTGGGCCGAAGGGCCTGTTTCCGCACTGTAGCGAATCTAACCTATAATCTCTCACTTAGCATTAATCTATCACCATTTATGAATAAAGCCTGCTACCTACACTCTACCATCAAGGTATGGTGCATATTGGAACCACAATGTTATGCAAGATAGAAGGAAGGGACTTTACTACTGATACAATGATGAACCTTACCTGTGAAGATTAGCCAGACTTGAAAACACACACGGGTCAGATAATCTGTTATCGTCCAACATCAGAACCTCAAGTGCAGAAAACCTCAGCAAAGGGTCCTCAAACCTGGTAAAATTGAAAAGCCAAGTGGCAAGGTGGCTCAGTGGCACACACACACGATATCATCAGTGAACTTTGTACACATCAGACCACATTTATGATCTTCAATATTTCCCTTTATCTAACCTGTAAAAACCTTGCATAATTTGAACACCACCATTTAAAGACACCCCACACAACCCATCTTACCCCTTAACCTTTCTCAGCATACATACCGATCCAAGACATCATAGGATATTGTCAAATCTGGGGGAAGTGAGTCCAGATTATTGCCAGTCAGGTGGAGAACTTTGAGATGAGGAATGATTCCCAGTGTCAGAATATCTGTGTTAGACAGTTTGTTATAGGACAGATTCAGCACCTGAAGCATGTGAGACAAATTTAAAGTTACAAGGAGAAGAACAAACAATCCTTATTGTGTTACAATTGTGAGGTTTACAAGATTATTATGTTTTTGGACTATATCTTTAGTTTCTAAGTATTTGGATATCTATCTTTAAACTGTAGTAAATGAAAGGGATTATGTGACATCTATTAATCTGTCTAACAATAGATCATCACACATTCCTGATCAAGGGCTTATGCCTGAAACATTATTCTCCTGCACCTCAGATGCTGCCTGACCTGCTGTGCTTTTCCAGCGCCACACTCTGTCTGACAATAGAGTCTAGGTGGTTTGATTGTTAGGTAAAAGGAGGACCCAGGTTTTACTGTGGAGGAGGTGTCACATATTTACATTTGGAGACAATGACAGTTATTTCTAGGTCAACATCCAGTGGATCCAAAGTCTCCTAGAGTACCAGGAAGGTGATATCAGTCACAAGCTCGAAGTAGTCATGTTGAAAACTGTCCCTTTACTTTGAAGATGAAAGGAAGTTAAGATCAAAAGTAGCTGATTAGTATTTCTACGAAGGTACGAGATTAACATGTTTCCTGTTGCCAACGAAAAGAGGATAGGGATGCCATTTTTTTTTTAAAATAAAAGTTAGCTTTAGAGGGATGGCAGTGAAGGCAGTGCAATGTTCCTCCTGCAACATGTATGAGGTGAGGGATGCCATCGACGTCCCTGCCGATTACACTTGCAGGAAGTGCACCCATCTCCAGCTCATCCAAGACCGTGTTAGGGAACTGGAGCTGGAATTGGATGAACTTCGGATCATTCGGGAGGCAGAGGGGGTCATAGATCAGAGTTATAGGGAAGTAGTAACTCCAAAGATGGCAGATAGATGGGTGACAGTGAGGGGGACTGGGAGGAACCAGCCAGTGCAGGGACC
>NC_057715.1:117182102-117196024 GCF_004010195.1 Chiloscyllium plagiosum | reverse complement strand
GTGTACAAGATGATTAGGGGGTTATATAGGGTTGACAGTGTGAACCTTTTCCCGCGTATGGAGTCGGGTATTACAAGAGGGCATAGCTTTAAATTAAGGGGGGGTAGATATAGGACTGAAGTTAGGGGTAGGTTCTTCACTCAGCGAGTCGTAAGTTCATGGAATGCCCTGCCAGTAGCAGTGGTGGACTCTCCCTCTTTATGGGCATTTAAGCGGGCATTGGATAGGTATATGGAGGATAGTGGGTTAGTATAGGTTAGGTGGGCTTGGATCGGCGCAACATCGAGGGCCAAAGGGCCTGTACTGCGCTGTATTCTTCTATGTTCTAGGTTGCAGGTTCCCTAGAACCACAGAAACAGAGAAAAAGAGACTGAAACAGTTGCCTGGCACTAAGCTACAGAAATATATTTACAATATAATCCTCACATGAAAGGTCTTTCTAAACTGAATGAAACTGAATTATTTGTAAGAAAACTGTAACTGTACAGAATGTGATGTGTAATAAGTAAGACATTTCTAGATTTTATTGTATAAGCTGTCTAAAAGTGATGATTGTGCTGAGTGAATAGTGTTCTTTAGTCATTTGATAAAATATTTTTTGTTTTCAAAACATAAAATCTTGATGGATCATCTCTTGAGTCAATATCTGGAAGCTCAATATTCCCTTAGAACTATAAAACCACAGAAATTATACATTAAAAGGGGTTATTATTCGGCTCATCTTTTCCATGCTGATCCAAAGATACCCAGATGGCCTTTCTACTCCCACCTTCTTGCACACAACCCATAGCCCTGCAGTTTATAGCACTTACAGTGCAGATCCAGGTACTTTTGAAAGAGTTTAGTGTCTCTGCCTCCACCACCAACTGTGAATATCGCATGCTTTTGTTTTCTGTTTAATCTGCCCCCGTATTTTTCTAGACAACCGTAGAGGTCTCAATTTGGCAGTACCATTCTTATTTTTGGAAGGGACATGTCTGTTTTGTGCCCCAAGGATCACACTTTTTAGTGCTTCTCACTGATTTATCCTTTAGCGGTCCTGTCCAGTCCACCTCAGCCAAACCACTGCACTTTAAATCCCATTCCCCTGCCATACTTGTTTAAAACCTCTCCAATGGAACTAGCAAAAGCCCCCCATGAGGATATTTGTCACAGCTTTGCCCAGGTACAACCTATCAGGCTTGTATAGGTTCCACCTTCCCCAGAAATGGTCCCAATGCCTCAAGAATCTAAACCCCTCCCTGTTACACCATTTCTCCTGCCACACATGCATCTGATCTATCCTCTTATTCCTGCTCTCGCCAGCATGTGGCCCTGGGAGTAATCTTTTTAAAAAGATCTACTGCCTTGAACATTGGGTTGAAAGGCTTGCATCTGATGTAGGAGAAAACCACAGAAATTACTTACAAACATACAAATCAGGAGTAGGTCCCTTGGTCCCTCAAGTCTAGTTCATCATTCAGTAAAATTGTGGCCAATCTGATTTCTCTGTATTCCCATCTACCCTGACAATACTAAACCCTTGTTTAGTAAGAATCAATCTACTCCACTTTAAAAATACTCGAAGACTCCACTTCCACTGTCTTGAGGAAAAGAATTCCAAAACCTTACCATCCCCTGCGAGAAGAGATTTCTCCTCACGTCTGCTGTGAATGGGTTACTCTTTACTGTTGAAACAATGGTCTCTAATTCTAGGTGCTCTCACAAGAGGAAGCATTCTCTCCACATCAATCCTGTCAAAACCCTTCAGGATCTTATATGTTTCAATTAAGTCACCTCATGTTCTTCTAAAAACCACCAAATACAAGTCTGGCCTTCCCAATCTGTCATGTAAAGGCAACCTGTCCATTCCAGATATTAGACTCATAAATCTTCACAGAACATCAGCTTGTAACATCTTTCCTAACTGCACACCTTAAAGAGGGAGATCAACACTATATACAACACTGCTCAATGATTCCTATTGACACTTGGCACTCGAGTTGCATCCAGCAATTCTTACCTGTAGGCCTGACAGGTCCTGTGACTATCAGGCACCAATCTAAACTGAATAACTTACCTCCAAATGGGGGAAATCCTTTGTGATCAGCTGCACTTTCTGCAGCCCATTCATTGTGAGATCCAGTTCTCGGATAGCTGGAAACAGTCTAAACACTTCTAAGAGAAAAATAGAACAAGTGATTACAGTATACACATACAGGTTCCATTGGCTGGGTTACCCAAATTTGCAGTAATAATGTGGAGAATGAGTTCAGATATTATAATTCAGGTAATCTATCATCTTAATTTCTAAGGGATAAAATTAATTGTCACTTGAACAAGTGTGGATTAATGGAGTAAAGCCAGCATGGATTTATTAAAGCCAAATTGTGTTCAACTAACTTAATGGAGTATTACTGAAGTGAGGAACATGCTGTCAAATCTTTACATCTTGCACTCTTCAGAACAGACATCAGGATGCCAAATTTCATGGAGAACAACAAAGCATATACTACCAAACCTCCACAGGAAAAAAGAATGAGTTCTTGAGCAGGATCACGGGGCTCAAAATGTTAATTCTGCTTTCCCTCCACAGATCTGTTGCCAGACTTGCTGAGTTTCTCTATCAATTTCTGTTTTTGAGTATTGTTAGGGTTGCATTCATCCAGACAAGTAGAGAGGTATCTATTTTATCACATAACAAACGTGTTTTATAGATGGTGGACAGACTTGGGGAGTTAGGATGTGAACTGCATGCTGCTTTTGTAATCACAGAATTTATATGACTAGTCCACTTCATTTTACCACTAACTATAATGTTGGGGAGTAGAGGATCCAGTGATGTTAATACTGTTGAATGTGACGAGGAGATGGTTAGACTTTCTCTTGTTGAAGATGGTCATTGTTGCTTCACAAATGCATGGCAACTTTGCGTGTCAGTTGTCAGCCCAATTTTGTCCAAGTCTTGCTGGACACAAGCCAGACTGCTTCAATACCTGACAAATCCAGAAGTACTTTCCAAAAGGCCTTTGACAAGGTGCCACACAGGTGGCTGCTAAACAAGATAAGAGTCCGTGGTATTTGGGACAAGGTACTTGCAAGCATAGAGGATTAGCTAACTGGCAGAAGGCAGAGAGTTAGGGCAACCACAGTGCTGTTACAGAGGGAGTTTCAAAGTTTTGACCCAGTGACAATGAAGGAAGAGCAATATAGTTCTAAGTCAGAATGGTGAATGTGTTGAGGGGGAAATTTCAGATGTTGGTATTCCCATATATCTACTGTTTTTGTCTTTCTAGATAGTAGTGGTTATGAGTTTGGAAGATCTTGTCAAAGGAGAGTCAATGACTGACCTCGTAGCCTCAGTATTTACACAGCTTGTCAATTTCAGTTTCTCGTCAATGGTGACTCCAATGGTTGATATTAGGGCATACAGAGATGGTAATGTCTTTGAACATTAAGGTGAGATATAGAACATAGAACATAGAAGAATACAGCGCAATACAGGCCCTTCGGCCCTCGATGTTGCGCCGATCCAAGCCCACCTAACCTACACTAGCCCACTATCCTACATATGCCTATCCAATGCCCGCTTAAATGCCCATAATGAGGGAGAGTCCACCACTGCTACTGACAGGGCATTCCACGAACTCACGACTCGCTGAGTAAAGAACCTACCCCTAACATCTGTCCTATACCTACCCCCCCTTAATTTAAAGCTATGCCCCCTTGTAATAGCTGACTCCATACGTGGAAAAAGATTCTCACTGTCGACCCTATCTAAACCCCTAGATGGCTAGATTGTGTCTTGTTTAAGAGAGTCATTGCCTAGTACTTATGTGGCATGAATGTTATTTGTCATTGATCAGCCTAAATATGGATGTTGTCCAGGTTTTGCTGCATGTGTACACTGACTGCTTAAGTATCTGAAGAGTGGCAGATAGTGCTGAACATGTTTGCTAATGATGGAGTTACAATCCCCATTTCTGACCTTATATTGGAGGGATGGTTGTTGAAGCAGCAGAAGATGGTCATGCTGAAGACTTACCCTGATGACTAGACAGCCCTTGTGGCACAGTGGTAGTGTCCATACTTCTGAGCCAGGAGGTCTGGATTCAATCCCAATTCTCTCAGACTGTTTTTTTTAAAAAAAATCACTACAGCAACAGAACTACTTACACATTAATCATTAAACTCCTTCAAAGACACAGACCCCCAAAATTAAGATGCCTCTAGCTCAAATGTAATTTCCAAAATAAATGATATTACAATTATCAATAAGTCACAGACTTTACATCACAAGAGCTCCCCCCAATTCCCCATTGGCTCTAGTTTTGCTAGAGCTCCTTGCTGCTATACTCAGTCAAATGCTACCTTCATAAGAAGGGCAGTCACTCTCACCTCCTTTCTGAAATTCCAATCTTCTGTCCATGTTTGGACTAAGGTTAGGAACCAAATGGCCTGGGTGGAATGCAAACTGAGCACCAGTGAGCAGGTTATTCCTGAGCAAGTGGCACTCAATATTGCTGTTGATGGCTTTGTTGATGATCAAGAATAAACTAATGTTAATTGGCCAAGTTGCTTTTTATGGATGGCATCAACAAGACAAATCTGGCCAACTTTCCACATTGCTGGGTAGATACGAGCACTATAGCTGGACTGGAACAGCTTAGCTCTGGAGTACAAGTCTTCAGTTGTCTTATTGGAATGCTGTTAAGGCCCACAGTTTTTCAATCTAACATCTCCAACTATTTCTTGACATCATGTGAAGTGAATTGAATTGGTTGAAATAATTTGATGTTCTAAATAGTTCAGCCTGGTCATTTGCACTGATATGCTAGAATCCTGCATTGTTGAGAATGGGGATAGATCTGGAGCATTCTCCTCCACTTAGTTGTTTAATTGTCCATTAGTATTCATGACTGGCTGTGATAAGATTGCAGAGCTTAGATCTGAGCTGTTGGTTGTGGGATGACTTGGCTCTGATTATTGCATATTGCTTCCACAGTTTGACTTGCCAGTAGACCTGTGTTGTATCTTCATCAGGTTGACACCTCGATTTTAGGTATGCATGGTGCAGCTCACATGCTCTCCTGCATCGTCCCTTGAACCAGAGTTGACTTCTTAGCTTAAATTAAAACAGAAAGTACTGAATAAACTCAGTAGGTTTGAGAACATCTGTAGAGAGAGAAACATGCCAGTTTTCAGCCAATTTGTGGGCGGCACGGTGGCACAGTGGTTAGCACTGCTGCCTCACAACGCCTGAGACCTGGGTTCAATTCCTGCCTCAGGCGACTGACTGTGTGGAGTTTGCACGTTCTCCCCGTGTCTGCGTGGGTTTCCTCCGGGTGCTCCGGTTTCCTCCCACAGTCCAAAGATGTGCAGGGTCAGGTGAATTGGCCATGCTAAATTGCCCGTAGTGTTAGGTAAAGGGTAAATGTAGGGGTATGGGTGGGTTTCGCTTCAGCGGGTCGGTGTGGACTTGTTGGGCCGAAGGGCCTGTTTCCACACTGTAATGTAATGTAATGTAATCTAATCTAATCAATTCACTCCATATGATATCAAAGAAAAGTTGGAGGCACTGAATACTGCAAAACATTAAAGGTCCTGACAAAATTCTGGCCATAGTACTCAAGACTTGTGCTCCAGAACTTGCTGCATCCCCTAGCCAAACTATTCCAAAACAGCTACAACACTGGCATCCATCTGATAAGGTGGAAAATTGCCCAGGTAAGTCCAACCCAGCTAATTACTGCCCCATCAGTTTACCCTGAGTCATCAGTAAAGTGATGGAAGGTATCATCAACAATGTTATCAAGCAGCACTTGCTTTGCAATTACCTGCTCAATGACACCCAGTTTGTGTTCCGCGAGGGCTACTGACATGGACAAAAGAGCTGAATTCTTGAGGAGAGGTGATAGTGATTGCCTTTGATATCAAGGCTACATTTGACTAAATGTGGCATCAAGAGTCCTAGCAAAACTCAAGTTAATAAGAATCGGGGCAAACTCTCCACTGATTGGAGTCATATCTGAAGATTGTTGTGGTTGTGATGGTCAGTCATCTAAGCTTCAGGACATCTCTGCAGGAGTGTCCTAGGCCCAACTATCTTCAGTTGCTTCATCAATTATGAGCAGTCAACATATAATCTACTGGCTAAAACTCTAAACCTGGTTATAAACACTCCTTCTACACAAACATATAGACAGACATAGACAGGAAACAAAACATGGATGTTGATGGGTGGAGGGACAAAACTAGCAAAGCCTTTCAGTGGTCCCTATTCACAGGATATACCATGATTCCACAGCTCCAGCTCCTTTGGAAACCTTCTTCCTCTGCTGCTTGAATAAGCAGCTGAGTAAAGAGTGCTTAAAATGAGTGTCAGGTTACCTGCCTTCCAAATGTACAGCAGGCCCACAATAATCCTTGGTTTTTAAAAATGTTTTTCCGTTCCAGGAATCAATCAAAAACATGGAAAAAGAAAAAGATATGGCCTTTGTACAGTGCTAGCAATGACCATCGCTAACAAGACAGAATCTAATCATTTCCACTTGACATTCAATGGCATTAACATTGCTGAATCCCTCACTATCAATCTCCCTTCTTCCAAGAGCTATCTTTCCTCTTTCCTCTCTGAACAAAAAAAAAATCTGAGGATAGCTTCCAATGCTGTTCTAAACTAAATATCTGGGAGGAAGGTGAGAATGTCTCAAAGCAAATATTGTTCAAACTTATTTTATCTCTCTCTCACATACTCATATCTGCCTGGGCATTTCCAAGCCCTGCTTGGTTATGCATTCTGTTGAGATTAGGACAATTCTGTGTGAGAGGTATCACATATAATCACATTGAATGCGTAACACAGATTTAGGCCATTCAGCCCAACTGGTGCATGCCATTGTTTATTCTCCACATAAGCCTCCTCCCACCCTTTAATATATCATTCCACTCTGGGTGGAGTTTGCACATTCTCCCCGTGTCTGCGTGGGTTTCCTCCGGGTGCTCCGGTTTCCTTCCACATTCCAAAGATGTGCAGGTCAGGTGAATTGGCTATGCTAAATTGTCCGTAGTTGTTAGGTGCATTAGTCAGAGGAGGGTGGGTTACTCTTCGGAGGGTCGGTGTGGACTTGTTGGGCCGAAGGGCCTGTTTCCATACTGTAGGGAATCTAATCTAATCTAATCTTCCTTTTTCAATTTATTATCATGCTTCCCCTTAGCTGCATTTCAACTATTTGCCTAAAACTTTAAGTCTTAGCCACATTTCAGCTCCTGTGGCCATCCATTACTTTGGTGCTGACTGACTGTTCACCTGTGGGGGCATCACAGCCATGCCTGATTGTGTTCTCACATGCACACACACTTTGCAGTAGGAGCCTAGACTGTGGATACTTGCTCTCCCTCCCTTATCCAGGATGCTGAGATGACATATTTCCTTGATCAATGAGTTGATTCTTACCTAAAGGCAAATGGTTTTCTGCTGCATTTACATAAACCACAGAATCAAACAACTTAAGATCGTCTTCTTTAACCTAAAGAAAAGAAAATCTTATAAGATGGTTAAAATTAATTTGGATTTATTAGAATTTTTATTAATTTGTAAGATATTTACTGTAGCTTATCTGCTTATTTTCTCACTGAGAGCACTGCAAAGATTTGTCTCTGTCAGAAGCAAGTTAATAATAGAGTGTCACTGTTGGAAAGCAAAGACACCAAACCAAGCAGTTACTAAGGCCAGCATTTCTTATGCTGCCTATGACAAGTATACAAGAGTAAAAGGTCTCACTCACACCAGCAAGTTCTGCATTGAACAGAGGTGTGTTATCTCTTGAATGACATGAAAGATTGAAGCTATGTATTTTGAAGAAGCAAGTGCTAACCAATATTTATTCCGCATTGTTAAGAACAGAATATCTTTGTTATAATCAAAAAACTAGGTTAATTAATGCAACAAGCCACCTGAATCTTAGCTGTAACAGTTCTGTCTCAGATGTAGAAACACCGTCAGATCTAATGAAATGTCACAGAGTTGAAGTATTTAAGTCCAATTCTTCACAGATGCTGCCTCACCTGCTGAGTGTTTCGTGTTTTTATTTCAGCTTTCCAGCATTTACAATATTTTGTCTTTAATGTTAATGTTACGGTATTTTTTTCTGATATAATTTGTGGAATAAATTTTGGTCAAGGCACCCTGCTTTTCTTCAACTATTGCCAGCAATCTTTTACAACAGTATCTCAGACAATATAGAGTTCACTTTATACTGCACTGGACTGTCAGCTTAGATTGCGATATTGAAGTGTCTGGAATGGGACTCAGGTCCACAACTTTCTGACTCTGAGATGACACTGAGCTACAGCCAAAGCTGAAAGCTCTACAGCTAGATTTTATAGATAAACCAAATCATAATTCCTACAATTTCAGTGACAGGGGAAGGTCACATAATCCTGAGCATTAGTAATTTAATACTTGGAGCAGAATTAATAAATTAAAAGTGGGGAACCCCATGTTGGAGAGTTGCTGGGGTAACCAGATGGCCAGCAGCTCTGAAGACTAAAAGCGGAGGTTGGACATCGAGGTCATTGCTGGAACTAGACAGGGACAACACATTGCTGCTACAGAAAAGTCCAGGGTTATGGGTATCTTTGCAGGGGTTTGGGAGTGAATTCTACCGGCCAGGAAAAAGTTATAGACAGTCAATGTGTCATGCTGGAAAAGCACAGCAGGTCAAGCAGCATCTGAGAAGCAGGAGTATTGACATTTCAGGCATAAGCACTTCATGAGGAATCAGCCTTGTGGGCCGGAAGCTGAGAGATAAGTGAGAGGAGGGTGGGTCTGGGGTGAACATAGCTGAGAATGCAATAGGTGGATAAAGGTGGGTGGGAAGATGATAGGTCAAAGAGGAGGGTGGAGCGGATAGATAGGAAAGACAATGGACAGGTCAAGAGGGCGGTGCCAAGTTGAAGGCGTGGGACTGGGATAAGATGAAGGGAGGGGAACTGAGGAAACTGGTGAAATCCACAGTGATCCTGTGTGGTTGCAGGGTCCCAAGATGGAAGATGAGGCATTCTTCCTCCAGGCATCAGGTGGTTAGGGTTTGGCGATGGAGGAGGCCCAGAACTTGCATGTCCTTAGTAAGTGAGAGGAGGAGTTGAAGTGTACAGCCATGGGGCAGTGGGGTTGATTGATGCGGGTATCCCAGAAATGTTCTCTGAACCAGTCCGCAAGTTAGCGTCCTGTCTCCCTGATGTAGAGGAGACCAGATCGGGTGTAATGGATATAGTAGATGACATTAGTGGAGGTACAGGTAAATTTCTGTCAGATGTGGAAGGATCATTTGGGGCCTTAGATGGAGGTGAGGGGGGAGGTGTAGGCACAGGTTTTGCACTTCCTGCAGTGGAATTGGGAATAATTCTCCACCTTCGCCCAGATGGCCTCCTTTTTGAAAAAGAGTGCAATATCCCCTCCCACATGGTCAACAATGCTCATGTCCAGCACATCTCCTCCACTTCCTGCAACTCTGCCCTTGTACCCCACCCATCCCAACGCAACAAGGACAGAGCCCCGCTGGTCCTCACCTTCCACACCAACCTCCGTATACATTGCATCATGCTCCGCCACTTGCACCACCTACAAACAGACCCCACCATGAGGGATATATTTCACTCCCCACCCCTACCAACATTTTGGAGAGACCATTCCCTCTGCGACTCCCTCGTCATATCTACGACACCCACCAGCCCTCACCCCATTCCCGGCAGCTTCCCCTGCCACCGCAGGAAGTGCAAAACCTGCACCCACATCTCCCCCCTCACCTCTGTCCAAGGCGCCAAAGGATCCTTCCACATCCAACAGAAATTTACCTGTATCTCCACTAATGTCATCGACTGTATCCGGTGCACCTGATCTGGTCTCTTCTACATTAGGGAGACAGGACACCAATTTGCAGATTGTTTCATACACCCACACCAAACAACCCCACCGCCCCGTGGCTGAACACTTCAACTCCGCCTCCCACTCCACCAAGGACATGCAGATCCTGGGCCTCCTCCATTGCCAAACTCTAACCACCTGACACCTGGAGGAAGAACGCCTCATCTTCAGCCTTGAAACCTGCAACCACACGGGATTAATGTGGATTGCATCAGTTTCCTAAATTCCCCTCCCCCCACCTTATCCCAGTCCGAAGACTCCAACACAGCACCGCCCTCTTAACCAATTGTCTTGCCAATCTATTTGCTCCACCCTCCTCTCCAACCTATTATCTTCCCACCCACCTTCATCTACCTATTGCATTCTCAGCTACCTTCCCCCAGCCGCACTCCCCCACCCCACCTCCCTCATTTATCTCTCAACTCCCCAGCCCACAAGCCTGATTCCCGATGAAGGGCTTAAGCCCGAAATGTCGATTCTCCTGCTCCTCGGATGCTGCCTGACCTGCTGTGCTTTTCCAGCACCACACTCTCAACTCTGATCTCCAGCATCTGCAGTCCTCACTTTCTCCTAGAAAGTTAAACAGACTCATGACCTTGTTGTAGGGGTACCTCCAATGAATCGGGGACCTGCAATGGAGAATTCTACACTAACTGGATATTGGACAGAACATCTAAAGCCACTGGGCTTCCTACATGGCCTGGGCTTCCCATAAATTAACCACTTAAGGAATTGAAAACACTGATGGGCAGGTGGACCTCCCCTAACTTCTGTAAAACATTAGACATGCCAATGGCAGGTAGATAAGCGGTGAAATGGCCATCAATCCAACAGCAAAGGAGCATAAAAACATTTCGTGGAAGCAAGGGAGGTCACAATCATTAAAGTATCGTGAACTGGCACATAAAATGATCAAAAGGCAAATGGAATGCAGGCCTTTACATCCGGAGGACAAGATACAATTGTAATTAAAAGAGAGAGAAGTCATATCACAGATATAGAAAACTCTGGTTAGGTCACACATGGAGTGTAGCCTGGGCTGCACACCTCAGGATCCTTGGCCTATATTGGCCTTGGAGACAATGGAGCAGAGATTTACTAGATTAATACCTGGGACTCCAAATGTTATAAGGGAAAAGTAGGGTTGCATTCCCTGGAATTTAGAGTACTAAAGGTGTTGTTGTTAAATCTATCAAGACAATAAGGGGATCTCAAAGGGTAGAGAGAAAGTGATCCCACTGATTGCAGGAAATCTAGGATAAGGGGACATAATCTAGGATAAGGTGACACCGTGGGTGGCACGGTGGTACAGTGGTTAGCACTGCTGCCTCACAGCGCCAGAGACTTGGGTTCAATTCCCGCCTCAGGCGACTGACTGTGTGGAGTTTGCACGTTCTCCCCGTGTCTGCGTGGGTTTCCTCCGGGTGCTCCGGTTTCCTCCCACAGTCCAAAGATGTGCAGGTTAGGTGAATTGGCCATGCTAAATTACCCATAGTGTTAGGTAAGGGGTAAATGTAGGGGTAGGGGTGGGTTGCGCTTCAGCGGGTCGGTGTGGACTTGTTGGGCCGAAGGGCCTGTTTCCACACTGTAATGTAATCTAATTTAATCTCATCTAATCTAAATCTAACAACTAACCTCAGACATGAGGTTAAGAAGTCTAGTAGAAGTTTGAAAAGCTTTCACAAAGCACAATTCACAAGGCTCTAGCGATTGTAACGAAGTCAGCCAGATGAACCTCATAAAATCTGAGTTCCCTGATTGGGGCTGTTAACCTAATCCAATCAGGGAGCCCTAGCTGACAGATATAAACAGGAGTGTCTGAGAGCTACTTCTGAGGAAGCCGAACCAGTGTCACGTACTATGCAAGTGGAACTAAAGACTGACTTGGTAATGTGATACCAGCCTTTGTGGAGTTATTTCAGTGGTGACAAGAGAGAAAAAAATACACTCCTGAGTTGGGTAAGCAATTCTGGCATCATGCAGGTATTTCAGAAGGTTGACGCTGCCATCGAAGACTGGGCCCAATATATGGAAAAATGCCTTTTTTTTTCCTGGGCAAATGACGTTGGGGCAGATGAAAAGCAACAAGTAATTCTCCTGAAAGCTTATGGATCCATAGCTTTTTTGGTTATTAGGAGCCTAACGTTTCCTGAGGCACAAAACTTCATCCCCCGAAGTAAACTGTCTTTCTTAGAGGAGTCTTGTGTCCGGCATTAGTGTTCCTGATGTCGTTTGACCCTCCACCTCAAGTCTGGGAAAATCAGATTTAACCTTTAATCAGTCTTCTCCTCAGTCGCAACCCTGTTGAAGCTATCCCTGTAGTTGGACACCCTTCCAGTCACCACTGACAATATCAGACTTTGGACGCAAAAAGATCCGGTCCTGGCAAAACTAAAACAGTTTGTGGTGATGGGGGATACAAAAGGGCCGTCACAACCAGAATTGAAACCTTTCTGGACCCAGAGAGACCAGATCACTGTAGAGGATGACATTTTGTTATGGGGAGCAAGTATGATTGTCCTGTGGAAAGGTCGTTGCCAGATACTGGCTGAACTCCATCAGGGTCATCCAGAGGCTTCCAAAGTGAAGATGTTGGTGAGAAGTTATGTCTGGTAGCCAAGATTGGATGCTGACATAGCCACATTGATGAGGCAGTGCCTAGATTGCCAAAATTACAGCCAACCGCTTTTCTTTTTATTTCAAAAATATACTTTATTCATAAAATAATTTGATGGTCTGTACAGTTGGACATGCCATACATATGGAAACATTCCATTTCTTTGCATACTGAAACAGAGTAATCATTCCTATTTACAGGTCGGTACGATTACATTTTTAGCGGAGGCGTCAGCAGAGCCCAAATGACTGGATGGGGCCCCCTGTTCTTCTTTGGGCAGACAGACGTTACACAGTGGTCTTTGCCCACCGCGCCTTGGTGGCAGCTGCCCCAAGCTTCAGTGCATCCCTCAACACGTAGTCCTGGACCTTGGAATGTGCCAGTCTGCAACACTCAGTCGGGGTCAATTCCATCAGCTGGAAAATCAACAGGTTTCGGACCGCCCAGAGAGCATTCTTCACCGAGTTGATGATCCTCCAGGCATAGTTGATGTTCGTCTTGGTGTGCGTCCCGGGGAACAGGCCATAGAGGACCGGGTCCCGCGTCACGGCACTGCTCAGGACGAACCTCGACAAACACCACTGCATTCCTCTCCAGACTTCTTCTGCGTAGGCACATTCCAGAAGGGAGGTGTGTGACAGTCTCGTCCCCCCCACAGCTGCTTCGAGGGCAGCATGCGGTGTGGCTGAGAGTCCGGGTGTGCATAAAGGATCTCACAGGCAGAGCCCTTCTCACCACCAGCCAAACCATGTTTCGGTGCTTGTTGGAAAGTTCTGGCGATGAGGCATTCTGCCAAATGGCTTTGACAGTCTGCTCAAGGAACCGCTCGATAGGATCCGCCCTCTCCTATTCCCGAAGGGTCTCGAGGACACTACGTGCTGACCACTTCCAGATGGACTTGTGGTCAAAGGTGTTTTTCTTCATAAACTTTTCCACGAAGGACAGGTGATACGGAATGGTCCAACTACTCGGAGCGTTCCACGGCAGCAAGGCCAGGCCCATCCTTCGCAACACCGGGGACAGGTAGAACCTCAGTACGTAGTGACACTTGGTGTTTGCGAACCGTGGATCCATGCACAGCTTGATGCAGCCACACACAAAGGTGGCTATCAGGGTGAGGGTGGCATTGGGTATATTTTTTCCCCCGTTGCCCAGATCTTTGTATAGCGAGTCCCTTCGGACCCAGTCCATCTTTGACCTCCATATAAACTGGAAGATGGCCCGGGTGACTGCAGTGGCACAGGTTCTGGGAATAGGCCAGACCTGTGCCACGTATAATAGCAATGACAGTGCCTCACACCTGATGACCAGGTTTTTTCCCACGATGGAGAGCGACCGTAGCTTCCATCTGCCCAGTTTCTGCCTCACTTTGCTGATACCCTCCTCCCAAGACTTGGC
>NC_057715.1:117175804-117178193 GCF_004010195.1 Chiloscyllium plagiosum | reverse complement strand
ATGGAGAACAGAGGTTCCCCTTCCTTCTCCTTGAAGACCTTCAGGAGCTGCTCGCAATTCTTCACACTCCTGAAGGTCACATCGAAATAGCCTGCCGCAGGGAAATCCTGCAGGCAGTACATGTCCGCTGCTTCGAACCCGCAGCACTCCAGCAAAATCTCTTCCTCACGAACACCGTCCGTTCGACCGGTGTGCGCTCCTCCACCTTCTTCACAGTCACCCTGACTGTGTTGCGAATGCCCTGGCCAGGGCTGCGAGCGGCTGCTGAGGCCATAGCTCTGAGGTTGGCTGTAACCGCTACCCCACGTTCGTGGGAATGGCAAAGTAAATCCTGGACTCAGTTATATGTCAATTATGCTGGCTCTTTCATGGGCTCAATGTTCTTAGTCGTTGTGGATGCCCACTCAAAGTGTATAGAGTTCATTCATCAAACATGGGGACAACAATAGAAAAGCTGCAAGCTTCTTTTGCAATACACAGGCACCCAGAAATGTTGGTTACAGACAATGGGCCATCATTTACCAGCAGGGAATTTGTGTATTTTTTAAAGTCGAATGGCATTTGGCATATATGGACTGTTCCATACTATCCACTATCCAATGGTCTGGCAGAAAGAGCAGTCTTACAGAAACAGCCTGAATCTTCACTGGACACCAAACTGTCCCAGTTCCTATTCAGTCATTTAACCATTCGATCAACCAAATTTCAGATTATCTGAACAAGATCGCAAGGTCCTGACTATGTTATCCGGCATTCGATTAACCAAATGATGTCCTACGTATAATCGTGGTTCCTCTGTATAGGGATGGCTCCAACTGAGTTGCTAATGGTGAAAAGACTCTGCACCAGGTTAAAATTGATCTTCCTGGATCTTGAGGGGGGAGGCATCAGGAATACCAATGCTGGACGAAAGACTCCTCTAAGCGGGAGACACAGTTTGGTGCCAAAATCAGGGAAATTGCCCTGCATGGGCAAGAGGCATGGTGGACATGAGGTCCCATGATGTACAAAGTCTGCTAATTTAGGCACTCCTGAACAAGCATGTGGACCACATGAAAGCTGCAAACTCACAAACAGGGCAGGAGCAAAGCATACCTGGCTCTTTAGAACAGCTGGGAAGGTTATGGGAACCCTTGTGTTCTCCCGTTCCACCTAATATTGAAGAAATCTCGGAGTCTGAGATGGACATGGTGGATGGAGAGTAATCTAGACTCGAAATGTTATCTTGCTCTCTCTCCATGGATGCTGCCTTACCTGCTGTGATTTCAAACAACTTTTGTTTTCAGTACAGATTCCAGCATATGTAGTAAATTGTTCCTCCAACATTTAAGGCATTTGGATCAGTACATAATTAGGAAAGATTTGGAAGGATTTGGACCAAACGCAGGTAAATGGGAACATGGTCGATGTGGACTAGTTGGACTGAAGGATCTGTTAAAAAAGGAACTGAGGGGCAACTTTTTAACAGAGAGTGGTGCAAAAAAGGAACGAGCTGCCAAAAGAAGTGGTAGAGGTGAGTACAATTACTATATTTAAAAGGCATTTACTCAGGTACATGGATGGGAGAGGTTTCAAGGGATATGGGCCAAATGCAGGCAAATGGGACTACTCCAGTTTAGGAAATCTAGTCAGCATGGATGTTGGGCTGAAGGACCTATTTCTGTGCTGTATGACTATGATAAAAACTAGGTAAAAACAATGACTGCAGATGCTGGAAACCAGATTCTGGATTAGAGTGGTGCTGGAAAAGCACAGCAGTTCAGACAGCATCTAAGGAGCAGGAAAATCGACGTTTCGGGCAAAAGCCCTTCATCAGGAATACAGGCAGGGTGCCTGGAGAGTGGAGAGATAAATGAGAGGAGGGTGATGGTGGGGAGAAAGTAGCATAGAGTACAATAGGTGAATGGAGGTGGGGATGAAGGTGATAGGTCAGAGAGGAGGGTGGAGTGGATAGGTGGAAAGGAAGATAGGCAGATAGGACAAGTCATGGGGACTGTGCTGAGCTGGAAGTTTGGAGCTGGGGTGAGGTGGGGAAAGGGGAAATGGGAAACTGGTGAAGTCCACATTGATGCCCTGGGGTTGAAGTGTTCCGAGGGGGAAGATGAGGCGTTCTTCCTCCAGGCGTCAGGTGGTGAGGGAGCGGCGGTGAAGGAGGTTCAGGACCTCCATGTCCTCAGCTGAGTGGGAGGGGGAGTTGAAATGTTGGGCCACGGGGCGGTGTGGTTGATTGGTGCGGGTGTCCCAGAGATGGTCCCTAAAGCGTTCTGCTAGGAGGCGTCCAGTCTCCCCAACGTAGAGGAGACTGCATCGGGAGCAACGGATACAATAAATGATATTGGTGGATGTGCACGTAAAACTTTGATGGATGTGGAAGGCTCCTATAGGGCCT
>NC_057715.1:117159579-117175628 GCF_004010195.1 Chiloscyllium plagiosum | reverse complement strand
GGAGGCGGAGGAATTGGGAATACGGGATGGCATTTTTGCAGGCGGTAGGGTGGGAAGAGGTGTAATCCAGGCGGTTGTGGGAGTTGGTGGGTTTGCAAAAAATGTCGGTGTCAAGTCGGTCGTCATTAATGGAGATGGAGAGGTCCAGGAAGGGGAGGGAGGTGTCAGAGATGGTCCAGGTAAATTTAAGGTCAGGGTGGAATGTGTTGGTGAAATTGATGAATTCATCAACCTCCTCGCGGGAGCACGAGGTGGCGCCAATGCAGTCATCAATGTAGCGGAGGAAGAGATGGGGAGTGGTGCCGGTGTAATCACGGAAGATGGGCTGTTCTACGTAGCCAACAAAGAGACAGGCATAGCTGAGGCCTATACGTGTGCCCATGGCTACCCCTTTGGTCTGGAGGAAGTGGGAGGATTCGAAGGAGAAATTGTTAAGGGTTAAGACCAGTTCAGCCAAATTAATTAGAATGTCAGAAGGGTACTATTGGGGACGTCGGGAGAGGAAGAAACAGAGGGCTTGCAGGCCCTGGTCATAGCGGATGGAGGTGCAGAGGGATTGGATATCCATGGTGAAGATCAGGCGTTGGGGGCCGGGGAAACAGAAGTCTTGGAGGAGGTGAAGGGCATGGGTGGTGTCTCGCTCGTATGTGGGGAGTTCTTGGACTAGGGGGGATAGGACAGTGTCGAGGTAGGTAGAGATGAGTTCAGTGAGGCATGAGCATGTTGATACAATGGGTCGGCCGGGGTGGTCAGGCTTGTGGATCTTGGGAAGGAGGTAGAACCGGGCAGTGATGTTGATTCACGAATGTTTATACCAGAGAATGACAGATTTTGGTTAATCAAAGGTGTTAAAGAATATGGGCCAAAGGTGAGTATTATGAGGTAGGTCAGGTCAGCAATGATTTCACTGAGTACTGGGACAGATCTGACAGATAAATGGCTGCCTCCTGTTCTTAGGTTCCTGCCATTTATGATCTTAATCCCTATTCACAAGCACAAAATTGCAATGTTAACATCATACATACGGAATGGAGGTTCTGGTCACTAATATTCACAGTACACAGGTCAGAGTAATTATCCACACAATGCAGCCACTTCTGTAAAGAACAACAGAGTAGTTGATAGAAACTTGAATCAATCCTGGCAAGTTCCATAGCTGGGTGTAGATATTGTTTAAATGAGATAAACCACATTCACATTAAATGAGATAAACCGTGCCTACTTCTTTAACCAAGACTCCCGCCCACCCTCTGACGACCCCTTCTCCCGCCTCCAACACACCCCATCCACCTGGACACCCCGTGCTGGCCTCCTACCTGCCCTCGACCTCTGCATAGCCAACTGCCGCCGCGATATTAACCGCCACCTGAACTCCCCCACCCCTCCCAAAGGAAACTTCCATATCCGCCACAGATTCACCTGTACCTTCACACATATCATCTATTGCATCCTTTGGCCCCAAAGGAAACTTCCATATCCGCCACAGATTCACCTGTACCTTCACACATATCATCTATTGCATCCTTTGGCCCCAAAGGAAACTTCCATATCCGCCACAGATTCACCTGTACCTTCACACATATCATCTATTGCATCCTTTGGCCCCAAAGGAAACTTCCATATCCGCCACAGATTCACCTGTACCTTCACACATATCATCTATTGCATCCTTTGGCCCCAAAGGAAACTTCCATATCCGCCACAGATTCACCTGTACCTTCACACATATCATCTATTGCATCCTTTGGCCCCAAAGGAAACTTCCATATCCGCCACAGATTCACCTGTACCTTCACACATATCATCTATTGCATCCTTTGGCCCCAAAGGAAACTTCCATATCCGCCACAGATTCACCTGTACCTTCACACATATCATCTATTGCATCCTTTGGCCCCAAAGGAAACTTCCATATCCGCCACAGATTCACCTGTACCTTCACACATATCATCTATTGCATCCTTTGGCCCCAAAGGAAACTTCCATATCCGCCACAGATTCACCTGTACCTTCACACATATCATCTATTGCATCCTTTGGCCCCAAAGGAAACTTCCATATCCGCCACAGATTCACCTGTACCTTCACACATATCATCTATTGCATCCTTTGGCCCCAAAGGAAACTTCCATATCCGCCACAGATTCACCTGTACCTTCACACATATCATCTATTGCATCCTTTGGCCCCAAAGGAAACTTCCATATCCGCCACAGATTCACCTGTACCTTCACACATATCATCTATTGCATCCTTTGGCCCCAAAGGAAACTTCCATATCCGCCACAGATTCACCTGTACCTTCACACATATCATCTATTGCATCCTTTGGCCCCAAAGGAAACTTCCATATCCGCCACAGATTCACCTGTACCTCCACACATATCATCTATTGCATCCTCTGTACCCGATGTGGCCTCCTCTATATTGGGGAGACGGGCCGCTTACTTGCGGAGCGTTTCAGGGAACACCTTTGGGACACCCGGACCAACCAACCCAACCACCCTGTGGCTCAACACTTCAACTCCCCCTCCCATTCCACCAAAAAAATGCAGGTCTTCGGATTCCTCCATCGCCAGACCACAACAAAATGATGGTTGGAGGAAGAGCGCCTCATCTTCTGCCTAGGAACCCTCCAACCACAAGGCAGGAACGCGGGTTTCACCAGTTTCCTCATTTCCCCTCCCCCCACCTTGTCTCAGTCAAATCCATCGAATTCAGCACCGCCTTCCTAACCTGCAATCTTCTTCCCGACCTCTCCGCCCCCACCCCAGTCTGACCTATCACCCTCACCTTGACCTCTTTCCACCTATCACATTTCCGATGCCCCTCCCCCAAGTCCCTCCTCCCTATCTTTTATCTTAGCCTGCTGGACCAACTTTCCTCATTCCTGAAGAACGGCTAATGCCCGAAACGTCGATTCTCCTGTTCCCTAGATGCTGCCTGACCTGCTGCGCTTTTCCAGCAACACATTTCCATCTCTGATCTCCAGCATCTGCAGACCTCACTTTCTCCTCAAAGATAAACCACATTCAGCCCACTTCACTTCGGCTTTATCTAATATTCTTTTTCATGTTTAAGGCATGGCAAGTTTGTATTTCTCATCAACTCAAAATGTATAAACCTTTTGGCCAGAATGAATGGTCAAGCCTTTTGGATTATTAATGCAACAAAAGCATAAATTGCTGGCAAAACTCAGCAGGTCTGGCAGCAGCTGAGTTTTGATGAACAGTCATTGGACTTGACATGTTGACTCTGCTTTCTTCCCATAAATACAGCCAATCTGCTGAGTTTCACCAGCAATTTCTGTTTTTGTCTCAGATCTCAAGTACTCTCAGTTCTTTGTTTAATTGGATTACTAATTACCCTTGTTTTAGAATCATACCCTAGAAAGACGTACAAGAAATCATCTAGGCTATCCTGATCTTTTTAATCAAAAGGTGGATATATAACGTTGGAAGGTTGTTGACCATGCACAACTTTTCTTTATACTTATTAAAAACTCTGCTCAAGTTATTTATATCTGCATCTACAAATTCCCAATTGACAATCATTTGTCTTGTGCTTGCTGTGAAACTTCTGCATATGTATCTCTACACAACCAATTCCTCACCTCATCATCTAATGCCTTTGTTCCCAATAAAACCCTTAACTCTTCCACATCATGGTCACTGCATCCAATATAGCCTGCCAGCAGGGAATTGGTTATGGAGTAAGCAACAGACACTAGCCACAATAGGTATGTACTCCAATTTATAGGATCTGGCTAATGTTTCTTCTAAGTCATGCAATTGTGCAGAACTCCCAGGATAAATGCGTATGGAGTCAGATATTAACTAATATCCCCTCTATACTGTCCCATTAGACTTTTGCAGAATGGGTCTAGCACAGAACTTTTTTTTATTGTCATCTTTTCCCTGGGGTCGGGGAGTCCAGAAATAGAGGGCATAGGTTTAGGGTGAGAGGGGAAAGATATAAAAGAGACCTAAGGGGCAACTTTTTCACGCAGAGGATAGTATATGCATGGAATGAGCTGCCAGAGGAAGTGGTGGAGGCTAGTACAATGACAACATTTAAAAGGCATCTGGATGGGTATATGAATAGGAAGGGTTCAGGGGGATACAGGCTGTGTGCTGGCAGGTGGGACTAGATTGGGTTGGGTCGGCATGGACAGGTTGGACTAAAGGCTCTGTTTCCATGCTATACATCTCTATGAGGGTGTTGCTGGTTAGGCAGCATTTATTAACCATCCTTAATTGCCCAGAAGGCAGTTAAGAGTCAACCACATTGTTGTGGGTCTGGAGTCACATGTAGGCCAGACCAGGTAAGGATGGCAGTTTCTTTCCCCAAAGGACATTAGTGAACCAGATGGGTTTTTCTGACAATCGACAGTGAATTCATGGTCATCATTAGACTCTTAATTCAAGATTTTCTTTTTATTGAATTCAAATTCCACCATCTACCATGGCAGGATTCGAGCCCAGGTCCCCTGAACATTATCTGGGTCTCTGGATTAATAGTCCAGCGATAATACCATTAGGCCATTGCTTCCTCCATATACATTGTAAAGCTCCCTCTGTACAGTTACAAGTCAACACTCACAGCATGGAGTTAGATACAGTGTAAAGTTCCCTTCACGTTGTCCCCAGCCACTCCTAGGTCAGGTATAGTATGGGGTTAAATTCAGTAAAGCTCCATCTACACTGTCCCCAAACATTCCAAAAACAGGTATTGAGTAAATCTCCCTCTATACTGTCGGCATCAAACATTTGCATGTCAGGAACAGCAAAGATGGGCATAGGCAAACAGGATGATATGAGGATGGACTTCAGACAACCAACGGCAAAACCATGGAGGCAGTTCACTTGATATAATGAAATCTCCAGGAACATGTCCAGCCAGATTTACCATTTGTAGAAGAGCCAGGGAGCTTACCAACACTCACCAAGAAATCTCCATTCAGCACGTTTTCTTTAGTCGGTTTAGGAGGCTTGTCAGTTTGTTGGGCTGCATCCACAGGGGCTGGCTGTGGATCCAAGCTTTGAACTGGCTTTGGTCCAATTACAACATGAAAAACCTTCTCCTTAGTACTTTTCTGAGCCTTCACCCAGTGTCCAGCATCTGTAAAAAAAGCACACAAACAAAGACTGTGCATAACGTTGTATTACTATTGTCAGCCACTGAGAATGATTTTATGTAATGTAATCTTGGTTATCCTCTCATAACATTCATCTAGAGAAACAGTCCACTGCACTTGGGGACAGGACACGGTTTGCTATAGTTTCAGATAAGAGTAGTGACTCTGGTTAAACCATAGAATCCTTACAGTGCCGAAAGTTGCCATTTGGTCCATCAAGCCTGCACCGACCTTCTGAAGAGATCCCACCCAGAGCCAGCACTGCCTACTCTTTGCCTGTATTTCCCATGGTTAGTCCACCTAGCCGACACATCCCTGAACACAACTGAGCAAATTAGCACGGCCAATCCACCTAACCTGGACATCTTTGGACTGTGAGAGGAAACCAGAGCACCGGAGAAAATCTAT
Source organism: Chiloscyllium plagiosum (assembly GCF_004010195.1). NCBI lineage: Eukaryota > Metazoa > Chordata > Chondrichthyes > Orectolobiformes > Hemiscylliidae > Chiloscyllium > Chiloscyllium plagiosum. Next base: position 117,170,083 of record NC_057715.1, on the reverse strand, counting down.
GCAGACACAAGGAGAATGTGCAAACCACACAAAGACAGTCCCTGGAGATTGGCACTATGAGGATGCAGTGCTAACCACTGAGCTACTATCTAAAGTCAAAATGTTTTTGATTAAGATTTGCACTAAGTAACAAGATAGGGTTAATGAGGGTTAGTTCAGTTGATATTGTGCAAATAGGATTTCAAATGATATTGTATAAAGTATGACTGATTGCATTCTGTGGATCAGGAGCTCAAGGATCCAGTTGCAGAGTGTAGACCAGAGGTCTAGTTCTCAGAGTTTGGAGATGAGTTTGTTTGGAATTGTAATGTTGAAGGCCAAGCTATAGTCTATGGATAGGAGTCTGACATAAGTATCCTTGTTATCCAGATGTTTCATGGGCAGGTGTAGAGCCAGGCCAGGTGTTTACCATGGACCTGTAGGTCAATTGCAAGGGACCAAGGCTGGCTAGGATGCTGGAGTTGATATGAGCCATGACTAACCTCTTGAAGCATTCATAACTATGGAATTCAGAGCCACCGAGTGGTAGTCATTGATTAGATTAGATTCCCTACAGTGTGGAAAAGGCCCTTCAGCCCAACAAGTCCACACCGACCCTCCAAAGAGTAGCCCACCCAGACCCATTTCACCCAGACCAAGGCACCTAACACAATGGGCAATTTAGTATGGCCAATTCACCTGCACATCTTTGGACTGTGGAAGGAAACCCACGCAGACACGGGGAGAATGTGCAAACTCCACACAGACAGTTGCCTGAAGTGGGAATCGAACACAGGTCCCTGATGGTGAGGCAACAGTGCTAACGACTGAGCCACCGTGCCGCCCCATGAGGTATGCTGCATGAGTTTTCTTTGGTACCAGGAAGATGGTGGTCTTCTTGAAGCAGGTGGGGACTTTGGATCATAGTATGGAGAGATTAAAGAGGTCAGTGAATATTCCCACCAGCTGGTCCACACAGGATCTGAGGGCTCAGCCAAGGACACCATCTCGGCCAGTCCTTTTGGGAGTTTTTTCCATGGGTCCTGCCATATCAATATCATCATGTGCTTTGAAGATCAAAAATCTACTGAAAGTTTAAATGGATCTTTGCTCAAACTAATGGCCATAAAATCAAACTGACAAAAGTTATTGTAAAATATGTTATCATCAATATTAGCTTTACCCATTTGAAATTGCCAGCGGTGATAATTTTATCTTTAAAATATTGAGCACATACTAAGCGATAGCAAATCATAAATATTCTTTTGTGTGGTATTGCTTCCTCACTCATTGCTCCATATTTCAGTTGAGTTTAGAATAACTGTACACAGAGAAGGATTTCAAAGATCACATGTGGAAGACATTCCTCTACATACTTCACAGAGACTCCAACCATCTCCTCTTGACATTCATTGGCATTCCCATTGCTGAGTCCCTAGTAGTAACATCTGGGTTGTTGTGGTTCTGTTTGCCGAGCTGGGAATTTGTGATTAGATTACATTACAGTGTGGAAACAGGCCCTTCAGCCCAACAAGTCCACACTGACCCGCCGAAGCGCAACCCACCCATACCCCTACATTTACCCCTTACCTAACACTACGGGCAATTTAGCATGGCCAATTCACCTGACCTGCACATCTTTGGACTGTGGGAGGAAACCGGAGCACCCGGAGGAAACCCACGCAGACACGGGGAGAATGTGCAAACTCCACACAGTCAGTCGGCTGAGACGGGAATTGAACCCGGGTCTCCGGCGCTGTGAGGCAGCAGTGCTAATCACTGTGCCACCGTGCCGCAGACATTTCGTCCCCTGTCTAGGTGACATCCTCAGTGCTTGGGAGCCTCCTGTGAAGCGCTTCTGTGATGTTTCCTCCGGCATTTATAGTGGTTTGAATCTGCCACTATAAATGCCGGAGGAAAGATCACAGAAGCGCTTCACAGGAGGCTCCCAAGCACTGAGGATGTCACCTAGACAGGGGACGAAACGTCTGCAACACAAATTCCCAGCTCGGCGAACAGAACCACAACAATGAGCACCCGAGCTACAAACCTTCTCACAAACTTTGAGTAGCATCTGGGGGAAAGGGGAAGGGGGAGAGGGTGTCATCATTGACCAGACACTGAACTGGACAACCAAATAAGTATGTGGTTATCAAAAGCAGGTCAGAAGCTTGGAATCTTATGCTGAGTAACTCACTTGCTAACTTTTCAATGCCTGTCCATGATCTACAAGGCACATGCAGCAGTTTGATTGAATACTCTTGTATTGTCTAGATCAATGCAGCTCCAACAACACTCAAGAAGCTTGACACTATCCAGGATAAAGCAGCCCACTTGACTGGCACCCCGTGCACCAACTTCAACATTCAACTCCCTACACCATATGGACTACAGGAGTTCGAGGAAGCAGCTTATCACCACTTTCTCAGGGCAATTAGGATGGGTAATAAATGCTGGCACACATGCTGTTCTGTTGTATTATTCTATTACATGATGAAGGACCTAAGTAGAGAATGATAAAATAGCGATTGTTCTCGGCAGAGTGGGTTAGAAAGACATTTAATAACACCTCCCTTATATTATTTGAATATTAAAGTAATGAGAATTTTGATAAAATTTGTTAGGTACCCAGAGGACACAGATTTAAGGTCAGAGGGAATACGAGAAGTTGTTATGACTAGAAAAGCACTGTCTGAAGGCATGGTAGAAGGAGATTCAACAGAAACTTTCAAAGACAATTGGGTAATTATGTGAAAAGGAAACATATGGTTATGGGAAGTAGGACTATTTGTGACAAATGGTTTTCCCCTTTGCTACTAGATGTTATCAAAGCTGTTTTACAATTTTAATTTGCTATTGTTGTTTATTAATACTGTTTGTTTATATTTTTAAATAGGGATTTGCCTCATCTCTTGGAAGTTGGATGTGTGGTGTGGTGGAGTAAGAAACAGCACCATGAAAAAATTTAAAATACCAAGAAGATACTTTCAGATATACAATGATAGATGTTTTTGAAACAATCTTTCTTGGGTTCACTACGATATGTACCTTCCAACTATGAAAAGGAAAATGTGCTTACTTTGATATCCTCCCTTGAAGATCTTCCTTATTGGAAAGCAATCCATTGAGACACTCTTGCCATCATCCAGCTTATATTGATTTTGCAACATAATTACTGAAAAACAATAAAAAAAATTAAAAGAGCATCAAATGCCTAACATGTAGCTGATGCTCACTGAACTGGCATTATTCTGGCCCAGTTTGAATTCAGTAGCTGAGAGAATATATCTTTCTTATTCTTAGTTTTCTCACATCATGTGAAGGGTGATTCTAATGAGCTCTTGGAACCATGGTTACAGGCAGTTATCAGATCTACGCAACCATTAACCATGTATAAGCCTGGACTGTGAGTACAGATGAACAAACAACTTTAAGGACCTTCACCATTAAATCAAATCCTTCATCATCCAAACACCATGCATGTTCACTTCCCAGAGGAAGCAGGAACAACTAAATGTTGTTCAAACGACAGAATTTTGGCTGATTTGGCTCCAAAGACGGGAATGATGAGGCCACCCTTAGACTCCTAATTGCTGGGGTCAGTTAACACATAGCAAGAATCAAAGTGGGGAACTCCTGCTAGGTTTGTTAATTGGGTAGTGATTTACCAAATGACTAAGTCAGAAGATGCTGGGTTCTTATCTCATTTAAAAATACAGGATCTGAGTGGGCTTGATAAGGTAGATATTACAAAATTGTTCTACTGTTAAGGAAATCCAAGTCATTGCAGGATTTACACATCAATACATACTTCAAACTCTGCACCAATCATAATGTCTCCAAACCTCTGGCACAATCTGAAGATCATGTGTTATGGACCAGAAGAGAAACCCTCAAAATACAGTAACAAGATAGCCTACACCCTAACTTTCACATATATTTAAAGGCAAGTGTAAGGTGCTGTATTCCACACATAATTCCATTGATTTAAGCAAACCACACTGTATTCTTACAACACATGTAAAATTGAAAAAACAACTGGCAATAATTTTAACTCTCCTGTAATATTTAACAAGATAATGTCTTATTTCACCGCTAATCATCAACTGTTTCAATACAGGCAACACCTCACAAATACACCCTTTGGCAAAAATGCAACTCAGCAAAACAGTTCTGGTTCTCATACGCTGCCTCTTTTGATTTTGAAGAAACCTCGCTGTCTGAGACCCTAGCAGCAGGGAATGCAAAGCTTTTAGCTCAGCCACCAGCACACCTTCAACTAACTAAAAGCAAAACTAAAAACCCTCCTGGGTCTGTGTGAGCCCCGACCCTGTCCACTCATGATTCTTTTGTCTCATTTTTTCAAAAAGAAGCACCCATGCAGAACTCATAAGCTGTTTACCAATTGTCTGTCTGAAAGAGACATTCAGAGAAGGTTTACAAGGATATTGCCTGGTATGGAAAGTGCTAGCTATGAAAAAAGGTTGAGAATGTTAGGATTGATTTTATTAGAAAAAAAGATTAAGCAGGGACCTGATTGAGGGGGGACCTGATCTACAAAATCATGAAGGGTATAAACAGGATAGATAGAGATAAGCTTTTTCTCAGGGTGAGGGATTCAATAATGACAGGTCACGCGTTCAAGGTGAGGGGTGAAAAGTTTAAGGGGATATACGCGGCAAGTACTTTACACAGAGGGTGGTAGGTGCCTGGAACAAGTTGCCAGCAGACGTGGTGGAGCAGGAATGGTAGATTCATTTAAGATGCATCTGAACAGATGCATGAGTAGGTGGGGAGCTGAGGGATACAGATGCTTGGGAATTGGGCGATAAGTCTAGACAGTGTATTTGGATTCGTTCAGGCTTGGAGGGCCGAAAGGCCTGTTCCTGGGCTGTAAATTTTCTTTGTTGTTTGTTTTTTTTATTCCAGCATCTTTCCGCAAGAGAAACAGGTAAGGACGCATCTCTCTTAAAGGCAGTGCTGTCGCATACGAACCTTATCATCTTACACTCCACAGTCACCTGATGAAAGAGCAGAACTCCGAAAGCCAATGCTTCAAAATAACCCTGTTGGACTATAACTTGGTGATGTGTGATTTTTAACTATGACTCTTTGATCCACTGACATCGGGTCTGTATAAATATGAATGGCAATTAAGGTTAAACCAGGTCTACTGTGTTCATGGCTGGTTGAGAAAATGGTCTGTCTCTACCACTCTCCATGAGGCCTCTTTATCTCTTTTCCTCCAGACATGGTTCGTCCAACTGCTGCTGCTCCCCTGCTCAATGTCCCTAACATCACCACATGTTGCTAGAGGCCTTGGGAGACTGCAATGAAAAGGTGAGGACGTGGAAAGTGAGACCTGGTAGGAAGCTGCTGCCCACATGCAGGAAAGAAATGCAATATTGAAATAGGGATGGTGGGAAGAGGACTTGAAGGAGAGAAAGGATATGGGATTGAGAGAAAGGCCCAAGAAGACCCCTCTCCCCAAACACGCTCCCTCCACCATTCACACTGGCACCAGAGTTTAAAGACAAATTCAAATTCCAACATCTACCACAGGAAATTCAAACCTGGGTTTCCAGAATATTACTGAGGTTTCTGGATTAACAGCATAGCAATAATACCACTGGGCCATCATCTCCCCTCCACACCTTAGGAGCAGATATTAGCATTAACTGAATTTATATTCCACCAGATACTGCAATGAGATTTGAACCAATGACACCAGAACATTAATGTTTGTCCTTCTAATATATCTACACATTCTTCCTGTTCAAGTAATAATCCAATTCCCTCTTTAACATTCAATTTCATTTGCCTCCCACACTCTCAGGCAGTGCCCTCTTTCTCTCAAAGTAAATCACTTCACTATTTATCTGCATTAAATTTCCTGTTCACCCACTCGATCAACCTGTCTATGGAGTTTAATGCTATGCCCCTCATAATTCATTTTCAAACGTTTAATTGACTTCAAATTTTGAAAATGTCCCCTATACAGCTAGGTCTACGTCATTAATATTTATCAGGAAGAGCAGCAGTCTATAATCAATCCCAAAAGAATTCCACTTTAAACCTTCTTCCAGTCTCATAAAATGTTATTAACCATTATTCTCTGTTTCTGTTACTTAGCCAATTTCATATCAATGTTGGTACTCTCCCTTTTAAATCCCAAATGGAAACTTTCCTCACAAGATTGTTGTGCTCTACTTTGAAAGTCAATGCACAACATATCAGCAGCATTGCCCTGCTCAACCATCTCTGTTACCTCAATAAAAAACAACTCCATTTGTTAGTTAAACACAAATTGTCCTTAACAAATCTACGCTGACCTGTCGTTGCTTGGCTGATCTTTATACTCAAATGTAAACATCTGTACTTCTCCAGTCCTCTGGCGCCACTTAGGTCTAAGGAGGATTGGAAAGTTATGGCCAGTGCCTCTGAAATTTCCACATCTTGGTTTCTTCATTTGCATCTCTTCCAATCCTGGTGCCTCTAAAGCCAGGCAATCTATTCAAAACCTCTTCTTTGCAATTTCAAACACTTTCTTAAAGTGGCAAAGATCAAACAAATTAACTTAACTTAAACTGCAATCATTACAAGGTAGCATTTACACTTGCTCTGTCACAGCATGTTATTATGACGTCTGTGTTACTGTGCTATATCTACCCAGCTTACTAAGGGCACCTGAAGCATCATGACAGATTTTTGCTTGAGAAATATAGTCTGCACAGCAATTTTTAAAGTTTAAGAATTGAGAAGTCAGGAGTTCCAGGGTTTGAGAATTCCCTCGAGTCTCTATTTCCATGTCTGCCTCTTGGTCTCCCCCCTCTCTTCAATCCCATGTCAAACTCAGCAGAGAAGTAGGAAAAGAAGATGAAATATCAAAGCCAAAAGAAGTCCAGCCACCATTTCAAGACTGAATGGGCAATCAAATATCAATGTATTCAGCCTGTTCCAGAGTGTCGCAAGGACTTTTACTGCATGGTATGTGAGACCTACTTGAGCTGTGCCAGACACGGGGAGAAAGACATCATAAGGCACTTGCGCACTCAGAATCACTGCAAGAGAGCTGAGAAACTGAACCCTGTCTACAGGAAAAAGGATCCAATTCAACTCATGTTTGCTGGACTTGGCAAAAATTTTAATGTGTTTCTCAAAAAGGTAATGCAAACATATATTCAAAGTAGAGTAGAGAGTTCTCAAGGTATCCTCCTTCCTCGCTTTTCAAAGATTCACAGATCATTACCTCACCCAAAAAAGTAGTCAAATCATGGTCATATAATAGTTTTTTTTGCTGCTCATTAAAAGGCTGCTGCAATGTTTAGATACCAAAGTACTTTAAATTAATTCAGTGTGTGAAATGTATAGAGATGTTGCAGAGAGATGAGATCAAAAATTGAAGTTCTACCCTCGCTAATCTTTCTCCTTCTTCTTCTTGAGTTCTTCTCCCAGGGACATGTCCAACCCACAGCATACAACTTCCATCATGGGTAGGACAAGGAGGAAGGTCCTGAATCTACCTCAGCTGGAACGTGGATCAAACTCCATGAAGTTTCCATTGATCTGATTTGGAGATGCCAGTGTTGGACTGGGGTGTACAAAGTTAAAAATCACACAACACCAGGTTATAGCCCAACAGGTTTAATTGGAAGCACTAGCTTTTGGAGCGCTGCTCCTTCATCCACCTGATGAAGGAGCATCGCTCCGAAAGCTAGTGCTTCCAAACAGACTTGTTGGGCTATAACCTGCTGTTGTGTGATTTTTAACTTTGTACATTGATCTGATTCACGTCACCATTCCAGCCATCCAACATGCTATCCACTCCTCCTGGAGTCTGAGTTCCTCTGGGAATGTACACTTTTAAATGCATGTTGTAATCTGGAGCTGTGAATAATAATGGAAGAGACTCCAAATATTTTTCCATCAATGCTTTGCACCAGTCTTCACTAAAAGCATTCCACAATTATTAAATAATCAAGGGGCAAAAGGAGACAAGAAGTAAAAACAATAACTATTATTTGAGAAAAAGTACTAGGAAAACTTGGGACTAAAGACCAATAAGTCACCCAGACCTGATGGAATACATCCGCGGAAAATAAATGAAGTAGCTACTGTGATAGTAGATGGATTGGCAGTAATTTACCAAGAATCCTTGGACTCTGGTTTTCTGCAGTGTTTCTCCACTTAAATTCAATAGTCTAATAATTCAATAGGTTAGTAAGTTTCACACAGTCAGGAAGGAGAGTTCACATCCAGAGTGAGATACAGCCCAAGTTCAGGGAATTTGGTAGCAATGTGGGAATTTGGTGCAGAGGGGAATGAAGTGCTTTTTGCTTGCCTTTTTTTTGGGGTTCATAACTTGTAAGGTTTTTTTAACAGGATAATTAAAGCCCAAGATTAGGGACCCAACAAAAGAACGAAATTTCAGGCAAACTGTAAATTCATTGGTTATTGATAGCTACTAATTTGACTACCTATTACAGGTTACTTTCAGATTGAAGGTAAATAGGGAAATATTTGCAGGTTGTAATCTAAAAGACCAAAACTTTTAAAAATCAAAATAGAGATGTTGTGTAGAAAGCCACAGTACAGAGGAATGTAGGAGTCATTATGCAAAAATCTGAAAAAACTAGCATACAGGTTTAGCAGGTAATACAGAAGTCAAATGGAATATTTGCCATTATTTTGAAAGGAATAGGATACAAAGAGGGAGGTTTTGTTAAAACTATAAAAGACAACAGTTAGACCATATTGTGAATGGTCTAACCTGGAATATTGTGACTTTTTTGGAAGCCTTATCTAAGGACTTACTAGCAGCGGAAGCGGTCCAGAGAAGGTTCACTGGGATGAGTCCAATTATGGAGGGACTGTCTTATCAGGAGAGTTTATTTTTATTCACTTGTGGCTGGGCCACAATTTATTGCCCAATCCTGGTTGCCACTGAGAAGGCGGTGATGAGCTGCCTTCTCAAACCACTGCAGTCCATGTGCTATAGGGAAACCCACAATGCAGTTAGGGAGGAAGTTCCAGGATCTTGAGCCAGTTACAGTAAAGGAACAGTGATATATTTCCAAGTCAGAATAGTGAGTGGCTTGGAGGGAAATTTGCAGATGATGGTGTTCTTGTCCTTAAATATGGAAGTGGTCATGAGTTTGGAAGGTGCTGTTTAAGGAGCCTTGGGGAATTTCTGCAGAGCATCTTGTCAATGGTACACACTACTGCGACTGAGTGTTGGTGAAGGGAGTGGATTTTTGTAGATGTGGTGCCAATTAAGTGGACTGCTTTGTCCTGCTTGGTATCAATCTTCATAAGTGTTGTTAGAGCTACTTTCATGCAGTCAAGTGGGTAAATGATGGACAAGCTTTGCGAAATCAAGAAGTAACTTACTGCTAGCCTCTGCTAACAGGTTTAGATGGAGAGGAATTTCTTAAGTGTGTACAAGACAACTTTCTGATTCAGTATGTGGATGTACCTACGAGAGAAGGCGCAAAACTTGACCAACTCTTGAAAAACAAGGCAGGGCAGGTGACTGAGGTGTCAGTGGGGAAGCACTTTGGGGCCAGTGACCATAATTCTATTAGTTTTAAAACAGTGATGGAAAAAGATAGACCAGATCTAAAAGTTGAAGTTCTAATTTGGAGAAAGGCCAATTTTGATTGTATTAGGCAAGAACTTTCGAAAGCTGATTGGAGGCAGATGTTCGCAGGTAAAATGGAAAATGGGAAGCCTTCAGAAATGAGATAACGAGAATCCAGAGAAAGTATATCCTGTCAGGGTGAAAGGGAAGGCTGGTAGGTACAGGGAATGCTGGATGACTAAAGAAATTGAGAGTTTGGTTAAGAAAAAGAAGGAAGCATATGTCAGGTATAGACAGGATAGATCAAGTGAATCCTTAGAAGAGTATAAAGAAAGTAGGAGTATACTTAAGAGGGAAATCAGGAGGGCAAAACGGGGACATGAGATAGCTTTGGCAAATAGAATTAAGGAGAATCCAAAGGGTTTTTACAAATATATTAAGGACAAAAGGGTAACTACGGAGAGAATAGGGCCCCTCAAAGATCGGCAAGGCGGCCTTTGTATGGAGCCACAGAAAATGGGGAGATACTAAATGAATATTTTGCATCAGTATTTACTGTGGAAAGGATATGGAAGATATAGACTGTAGGGAAATAGATGGTGACATCTTGCAAAATGTCCAGATTACAGAGGAGGAAGTGCTGGATGTCTTGAAACGGTTAAAGGTGGATAAATCCCCAGGACCTGATCAGGTGTACCCGAGAACTCTGTGGGAAGCTAGAGAAGTGATTGCTGGGCCTCTTGCTGAGATATTTGTATCATCGATAGTCACAGGTGAGGTGCAGGAAGACTGAGGTTGGTTAACATGATGCCACTGTTTAAGAAAGATAGTAAGGACAAGCCAGGGGTCTATAGATCAGTGAGCCTGATGTTGGTGGTGGGCAAGCTGTTGGAAGGAATCCTGAGGGATAGGATGTACATGTATTTGGAAAGGCAAGGACTGATT
>NC_057715.1:117148707-117158380 GCF_004010195.1 Chiloscyllium plagiosum | reverse complement strand
TTAGGGCGAGAGGGGAAAGATATAAAAGAGAACTAAGGGGCAACTTTTTCACACAGGGTGGTACGTGTATGGAATGAACTGCCAGAGGAAGTGGAGGAGGCTGGTACAATTGCAACATTTAAGAGGCATTTGGGTGGGTATATGAATAGGAAGGGTTTGGAGGGATATGGGCCGGGTGCTGGCAGGTGGGACTAGATTGGGTTGGGATATCTGGTCGGCATGGACGGGTTGGACCGAAGGGTCTGTTTCCATGCTGTACATCTCTATGACTCTGACTTGCTCTTGTAGCAATTGCATTTATTTAGCTCGTCTAGTTCAGTTTCTGAGTTGAGTAGGTTGGAAATTTAAAAGAATAAGTTGTGATCTTGTTTAAATATACAAGGTTCTGAAAGGACTTGGACAGAGTAGATGCATAAAGGTTGTTTCCCTTCGTGAGGGAGTCTAGGAACAGTGGACATAATCCTAGAATAAGGGGTCACCTGTTTGACACAGAGATGAGGAGGAATTTCTATTTTTAGAGGGTAGTGAATCCATGGAATACTTTACCACAGAGGGCTATGAAAGCTGGGTCATTATGTATATTCAAGACTGAGGTAGATTTTAATCAGTGAGGGGATTGAGGGTTATGGGGAAAAAGCAGAAAAGTGGAGATGTGAATGATCGGATCAGCCATGATCTCACTGAATTGCGCAGTAGGCCCGATGGGTTGAATGGGGTACTTCAGCTCCTACATCTCATGTTTAACTAGGATTTTCTCACGCTCTAACAACCTGCCATTGGGATCTTTTGGAAGGATTTAAAAATTGTTACTTAACTGTTTGACCTTTTTAAAAACATGCTTTTTCTGGCCCTTCAAATCCCAGAGTGTAGACTTGAACCCAGAGCTCCTGGCTCAGAGACTGAGATTATCCATTGTGGTTCAAGACCTTGCCTCCAAATTTTACAACCTTGCTGCTTTGGGAATCTTCAGCACATCATCTTGCATAAACCTGAAATATAATACAATACAATACAGCACAGAAACAGGCCCTTTAGCCCACCAAGCCTGTGCCGATTCCCAATCCTTATTTAGACCTGCTACTTGTTACTCAGACTCAGTTTCTATCCCACTGTTCCCTCCCCTTCACGTGTCTATCAAGGTATGCCTTAACATTACTAACATGCCTTATCCACCACCTCCACTGGCACTGTATTCCATCACCTTCTAGGTGAAATATTTTCCCCACACTTCTCCCCTAAACTTTCCCCTTCTCACCTTGAACCTGTGCCCTTTTGTAATTGACCTTTCCAACCTGCAAAAAAGCTTCTGACTATATACTCTATCTATGCTTCTCATCAATCATTCTTGTCACCTCTTCAAAAGACTCAATCGAGGTGGTGAGACACGACATTCCCCGCACAAACCTTTAGCTCAGTGTGGGGGAGAGTGAGACCACATGTGGAAAGCCTCCAGCATGGAACAATTGCAGGCTAGTGAAGGACTGTAAGGTCTATCCTTTAATTTTATTTCCATATTTTCCTAATTTATTCTATGAAGACCTGCAATGTAGAACTTTTAGTTTTTTTCTTTATTTCTCTATTTTTGTACCTGATCTATTTTAGTACCTAAGATTTGTAACTAGGTACTTTGCTATGTGTGGCAACATTGTACACTTTTCATTATATTCCTGTATTTTACACTTGAATACACATGACATAAATCCTAATTCTAATTCTAACAAGTCCATTCGCTTCCTAATGTGAATAAATCCTATCTCTCAGTATCTTCTCCAACAGATTCCCCACCACTGACGTGAGCCTCACCAGCCTGCAATTACATGGATTATCTCTGTTTCCCATTTTAAACAAAGGAACAACATTGGCCATTCTCCAGTTCTCTGAAACCTTGCCCAAGGCCAAACAGGTTACAAAGATCTGTTAAGGCCCCAGCTACTTCCTCCCTTGCCTCCCACAGTAATCCAGATAGATCCCATCTGGCCCTGAGGACTTATCTATCTTAATGCATTTCAAGACACCTAACACTTCCTCCTTCCTTATGTTGACCTGCCCCAGAGTATTCGCACACTTTTCCTAACCTCAACATCCCTTATGTCCCGTTCTTTAGTAAATACTGATGTAAAATACTCATTAAGGATCTCACGCAATTTCGTCTGGCTCCACACATAATCTCCCTCCTTTATCCTTGCGTGGGCCTACTATTTCCATAGCTACCCTCTTGCTCCTTATATATAAAATGTCTCAGGATTCTCCTTAACCCTGCTGGCTAAGGACATTTCACTGCCACTTTTAGCCCTCTTAACTCCCCATTTGAGCTCCTTCCTACCTTCTCTATATTTTTCAAGAACTCTGTCTGTTTTTAGTCACCTAGACCTTAGGTATGCTTTCTTTTTTTTGACTAAACTGACAATTTTTCCTATCATCCAAGGTTCCTGAATCCTGCCATTCCTGTCCTTCATTTTCACAGGAACATACATGTCCTACACTCTAATCAATTGATCTTTAAAAGACTCTGATGTGGATTTACCTTCAAACAGCCACTCCCAATCTACATTCTTCAATTCTTGCATAATTCAGTTATAGTTGGCCTTCCTCCAATTTAATATCTTCATCCAAAGTCCACTTTTGTCCTTATCCATAAGCATTCAAAAACTTACAGAATTATGGTCACTATTCCCAAAATGCTCTGCCATTGAAACTTTAATCACCTGACCAGGCTCATTTCCCAATACCTGGTCCAGTACAGCAACCTCCCTCATTGGGCCTATTCACATAATGTTTTAAAACTCACTCCTGGACACCCTAACAAATTGATCTCAATTTGATCTAAACCTCTAACACTAAGGGAGTCCCAACTAATATGGGGGAAGTTAAAATCACCCACCACAATATCCCTGGTATTTTCACGTTTTTCCAGAATCTGACTACATATCTCTTCCTCTATCTCCCACTGGCAGCTGGGAAGTTTGTAGTGCAATCCCAGCATTGTGTTTGCACCTTTCCTATTCCTGAGCTCTTCCAAAATGTCTTGCTGCAGGATCCCTTGTCCTCTCTCAACACAGCTGTGATACACTCCTAACTAGTAATACAATTCCCCATTTCTTTTGCTTCCGGCCTCTAAAACAATGATACATGGAACATTAAGCTGCCAATCCTGTCCCTTTTTCACATCCTTCTGTAAAAGCAACAATATCATAATTTGACTTATTGCCTTCAATTTAGTGAAAGCTGTCGAAAGTACATAAAGTCATGATACTCAAAGGCTGCATAAGTGGAGCTCAGGTACATAGGAATCACAGGCTAATTGTATAATTAAGCAGATTTGAGGCACTGAATGGTCAAGGAAAGACAAAAGGACAAAAAAAGCAGCAACATGTCTGTCTGTCAATTAAAAGGCAGAGTGAGAAAAGGTGACCATAAGATGTAGGAATAAAGTAGCCTGTTCTGCCCATTGAGTCTGCTCTGTCATTCAATGATATCATAGCTGATCTGATCATTTCTACCTAATTCACATAACCGTTGACTGTCTATATATTTGATAAGCAAGTAGGTGAAAGGTTGTCAGAGAAGGGAGTTTGTAGGAATGTGGAGTAGTCAGATCAGCCATTGAATAGCAGAGCAGTCTTGAGGGACAAGTGACCTTCACCTGTGGACTGCTGTGCAGCTGCAACCTCTGCTAGCAACAAAAGCTGCCAGCACTTGGTATTTATTCACAGGTGGTTTCCTATCCAAGTTACCCTGGCCCGAGTCTGCTTATGGAGGCTGGCACCTGCAATTTGACTTTCTCACAGCCACCAAGCAGTGTACTCCAGCCAGTCTCTTTCCTTGTTTTCTTTCCACAATGAAGAGAGAGAGAATGGGCTACCACCACACTACTACAGGAAGGATGTGATTGCACTAGAGGTGCAGAAGAGGTACATTAGAAATGTTGCCTGATCCAGAGCAATTCAACCAAGAAGAAAGATTAGGTAGACTGAAATTGTTTACCTTAGAGCAGAAAAGACTGAGGAGGGATTTGATTGAGATGTACTAAGTTCTGATGTGAGCATATAGTAGGAGACCTTTCCCCTTAGCAGAGGAATCAATACCAGAAGGTACAGTTTCAAAACAAGGAGAGGAATTGAGGGGGAAATTGAGAAGGAAACTCAGACATGGAACAACTATTTTGATGACCTCTTGAAAGGCCATTGCATCCAAGGCTAAGGGCCAAATGCTGGAAAATGGGATTAGAATAGGATCTTTGATGACCAGCGTGGACACGATAATCCGCATGACTTTGTAAAATCTCCCAGACTATATTACATGATGACAGGAAACCATTCCTCCTCCAGGCACACAGTCAGGACGCTGTCCACCTCCTCCTTTACCTGCAGTGACTGACAGACACCATCTATACTTCAAGGTTCAGCGCTGCTTTGCTGATGTTTTTCTTTTCTGTCCGAGGATGATTATCCTGCCTTGGAATTGCGCGGCTTTAGCCTGAATGGTGAATTTTCAGCAACTGGCTATCGTCACTATGGCAACCACCACGCCATCCAGCCTGGGCGAGAGGAGAGATTTCAAAGACGAGTACCACCCACAAACCTTTCCGGACATTAGCATACATTTCCCGCAATACCCTGCACGACCGGCCCGGCCCTTGGAGATGGGGAGCCACGCGCCATGGACCCTGGGATATGTAGTTCTTCTTACTTTCCTCCCGCCCAAGGCTGGCCCAAACGCATTCGCCAACCGCAATCGCACCTCGTGTCACGTGCCGTGATGTGGCCGCGCGCTCAGCTGTGACGCACTAGGGTCGGCTCGGTCTGGGATTGGCTGGATCCCGTGAACACGCGCGGCGTTCATAACCGTTATTCCAGCCGGCCCCTCCCCCTTCGCAGACGGCCGAAGGAGACAAGATGGCGGCGAAGAGCGGAAAAAGCGGTTTTCTGTCCAAAGTGAGTCGAGTGGACGTCCTTTTCTATCCAGCAATCTACGGACGAAATTATATTTTCTTTCTCTCTCTGTGAAAAGTATTTTCTCGCGAAGCTTCGTTTTATCGGGTTGAGGTTGCTCTTCGACGACGGGAGTTGGGGAGAGAGCGATAAGTTGGGGTTTTTATTCAGGCGGGTAACGGCGGACGGTCACTGCCAGTCCGCTCCGATCGCAGCTATCTGCAGCCCAGGGCAATGGGGAAGCTTCAAGCGGCACCCCGCGTCCGGGCTTCTGGGCTGGCGCCTTTCCAGATTAGCTGATGGCCGACGTGGCCTTTCGCTTCCTCAGTTCCGCAGCTGTGTTCTCACGGTAAACCATAATATATGTCACTGATCCAGTCAACTGGCTCTATAAGCCTTACCTATCCTTAACAAAGTGTAGCTCCTGACCTCTACAACGCGGTATGTTTACACTCTTCAAACTTGGCGGGCATTAAGCCAGTACAGTTAAAAATAAAGAAAGCACCGATGTCGCACGTCTACCTTGAGCACTATCTTGTGTTTGTGAGCAGAACATTTCTAAGGCTCACTGAAGCAGGACAGTGAATCTTAGAGGTGTTGCATGGCTCTGGTTTTTTTTTATACACAGTATTTGCATGTTTGAGGAAATAAAGACCCTTTTTTAAGTAAAATAACTCGTAAGTTTAACTGCCTGTTAATTATCTATGCCGTTTGTGCCTGAATTTGCAGTAATGTTTGTCAGCACTGTGCTTGCTGACGTGCTAACCAGTCAGGTAGCACTTCAATTTAAAAGTTCTCATCTTTGTTTTGAAATTTCTTAACTGTATCCCTTCCTGTATGTAACCTCATGGTTTTGCAAACCTAATATTCCTAATTCTGGTCTCTTGAGCATCTCTAATTTTAATTACCCTGCCATTGTTCGTTCAGTTTCTCAGGCACTAAATTCTGTAATTTGTTCAAGTTTCTAACTTGTTTTCCTACTTTGGGGATCTCCTTAAAGCCTGTTTATTTCCATTTACCTAAATATCTCCATCTGCGGTGGTAGCTTTTGTTTTGTAGTTGGGGTGTTCTATTACATTTAAGTGCTGAATAAATGTTATTGTGACAATTCATATAGTTAATTCACTCCGATCTCTCTAGCCCAGCTGGTAGAATAACACGTTGAGTATGGGAAATAAGTTGAAGATGTGCAGCAAATGTTAACTTCTGAGAACAGAAAAGTCAGATTTCTGTTCCAACAAAACCCCAATGAAGGGCTTTTGCCTGAATTATTATCGATTCTCCTGCTCCTCAGGTGCTGTCTGATCTGTTAAGCTTTTCCAGCAAGCACCACACTTGACTCTAATCTCCAGCATCTGCAGTCCTCACTTTTGCTTAGGGCTGCATATATGTGCATTCACAGGAGTAGGTCATTTGGCCTTTTGAGGTTGACCTGTCATTTAAGACCAAGGCTGGTCATTTTGTTTTGAATTCCCCATTTTCATTTACCCTTGTAATTGTTTGATTTCCCCGATTTAAAAGAATGAATATTTTTAAGGCAGAGGTAGATTCAATGAATGCCTCCAGTATCTTCTGAAGCAGTGTGCTGAAGTTGCACAACCCTCAGAGAAACAAATTTTTTCTGTCCTAAAAGGATAATCTCTCAGTTTAGTGTCCCCTTGTTCGTTTCAAACATTTTCAGATACTGAAGAAGGCACTTTATTTCTTGGTTTCAGTTAAATGATTTTTAACAAATTATGTGCAGAGTTATAAACTTGAGCTCGCAATTCTATTTACTGATATCGTTTAGTTTGCAATTTTCCTGTTATTCATATTCAGAACTTTGCTTAATACATTTGTCCTCTTCTGCTCAGCCAATAGTCTTTAGGTCTGGGCTGTTGGAAAACTCAAATTGAGCAACAAGCAATTCGCTGAGCAGGAGAATAAAAAAAGTTAAAGCACACTACTGGAAATGAGTGGATGCATGACAAACTGAACAACTGAACCAGCAAAGATTGGGGGGGGTGTAAGGCTGGTGTTATGGTGAGTGAGACAGTGCTTAGGGGGCAGGTAACTGGAGGCATCAAGAAAAGCCATGGACAGGGTTCATCAGAGATGCTAACACATTAAGACATGCCATTTGAGAAATTACCCCCTTTCTTAAAACAGTGGGGATGAAAGTGTTAGGAGACCATCAGATGTCGAAACTTAATGATTATCTATAATAGGGAAACAACTACTCTCACTGAACCAATAATGGGGACCCTGAATCTTATCAAAAAGAAAGGGAATGTCTGAAAAGATAGAATGCTGTCACGAGCAGTGGATTTTTTTAAAAAGTGGAATATTTCTAAAGGAAACAGATAAAGTTTGTAAAGAGCAGATGAGAAGAAGCCAGGTGAATGTGACTAAATGGGTAGCTCTTTTAAAGTATCTGCCCAGCTGTGATGGGCTGATTTTGTTTCTGGGTCTCACTTTTTCCTAGTGGAAGATCGATGACAAGCCAATTAAGATTGACAAGTGGGATGGTGCAGCTGTGAAAAATGCTTTGGACGATGCTGCTAAAAAGGTAAGATAATAGCAGAATGGAATCTTTGCCATTTGTTTACAGCTAATTGCATCCCCTGCCAAACCATGGCAATCTTCTAATCATTACACATTGGGTTTGAAGTTGTAAGACAACCTGTTTTTACTGATAACTTTGTTTTGTTTGGGGGTTTATTACCTCTGTTGGCTAGATGGCTGGTTTGCAATGCAGAGTGAGGCTGACAACGCAGATTTAGTTCCCTTACTGGCTGAGGTCACTGCAAAATCTCTGCATTCTCCACCTTGCCTCTTTTCTGAGGTGTGGAGACTGTTGGCTATTCTTACCACCAGTTGTCTCTTAAGAACAAAGAAATTTACAGCGCAAGAACAGACCTTTCGGCCCTCTAAGCCTGCACTGATCCAGATCCTCTATTTAAACCTGCCTATTTTCTAAAGATCTGTATCCCTTGGCTCCCTGCCCAATTGTGTATCTGATATGTCTTAAATGACGCTATTGTTTCTGCCTCTACCAACTCCGCTGGCAACGCATTCCAGGTCCTCCCCACCCTCTGCATAAAGAACTTTTCATGCATATCTTCCCTGAACCTTGCCCTCCCACTTTGAACTCGTGACCCCTAGCAATTGAGTTCTGCACTCTTGGGTGGGGCGGGGGGATCTAAGGTGACCTCTTTGACAGCATGCAAAGTCTGTCAAAGAGGTCACCTAGCTTGTACAGGCTATAATAAACTTGAACTGTTTGCAGAGGTTGGTGTGTGCACCTTGCGCGTGAAACCTCAGGAAAAGAACCTAACGTCTATATACACAATAAAGAGATAAAACAGTAAATGTTGAAAAGTATGCAGCAGGCCAGGCAACATCTGCAGATAGAAACAGAATTAACGCTTCAAGACCATGACTTCCATTGGAAAGATACAAACTATACCTGGACAATTACCGATGAGCATCTACTCCCGATCCACTTCCCTGCATTAAAATTCTTTAATTAGTGGCCATAGGATCTTTCATATACATGAGGGGACAGACGCAACTTCAGTAGAAAGATGCATTTCTACAGCAGCATGCAAAGTCGAGTCAAATGAGCCCCAAACAAAGGAAATACATCCCCTTTGTACAGGCCAGTTGGTAATGCTTGCGGGTACCCAGACCACCTGATGAAGGAACAGCACCTCGAAAGCTAATGCTTCCAAATAAACCTGTTGGGCGATAACCTGGTGATGTGTGATTTCTAACTTTGCCCAAATGAAGTGTGGGTCATCCACATTCCTGCATGCATGTCACCCCCACCCACTTCCAGAATGTTCAGCTTCTTGGAGAACGGCAGTACAGTTTAACCCTTTAACATTACATTAATGTCCAGAGAGATAGTATGATTTAATCTTTGACATACATTTGCTCTTGATTCAATAATTTTCATCGTTTTTATTTCTTGTTAGGTCCTTTTGGAGAAGTACGGGTATGAGGAGAATTATGGACTGATCGATGGGCGACTCCTCATTTGCACAATTTCCTGTGTCTTTGCAATAATTGCACTAATTTGGGACTACATGCACCCTTTTCCTGAGTCGAAGAGTGTCCTTGCAGGTTGTGTCCTTTCATATCCTTTCAATATAGCAGTGAACAGTTACTTTGTTGTGGTACTGAGGCAATGCTTTAGTTGTGGAGATGCATCTTTCTACTAAAGTTGCGTCTGTCCCCTCATGTATATGAAAGATCCTATGGCCACTAATTAAAGAATTTTAATGCAGGGAAGTGGATAATGTTTTTGTAGGGCCTTAAATGACACAGGTGTAAAGAGTGTAGGAACAGAGGGAATTCATTAGTGGAGTTAGCAAAGCATTTGGGATCTTGAACTCCATAAAGGTGTAACTTAGTCTACAGGAAAAAGTGAGGACTGCAGATGCTGGAGATCAGAGCTGAAAATGTGTTGCAGCAGGTCAGGCAGCATCCAAGGAGCAGGAGAATCGACATTTCAGGCATGAGCCCTTCTTCAAGAATGAGGAAAGTGTGCCAAGCAGGCTAAGATAA
Organism: Chiloscyllium plagiosum; assembly: GCF_004010195.1. Taxonomy (NCBI): domain Eukaryota; kingdom Metazoa; phylum Chordata; class Chondrichthyes; order Orectolobiformes; family Hemiscylliidae; genus Chiloscyllium; species Chiloscyllium plagiosum. Next base: position 117,148,898 of record NC_057715.1, on the reverse strand, counting down.
AAAGGAGGGACTTGGAGGAAGGGCGTTGGAAATGCGATAGGTGGAAGGAGGTTAAGGTGAGGGTGATAGGCTGGAGTGGGGGTGGGGGCGGAGAGGTCAGGAAGAAGATTGCAGGTTAGGAAGGCGGTGCTGAGTTCGAGGGTTGGGACTGAGACAAGATGGGGGGAGGGGAAATGAGGAAACTGGCAAAA
>NC_057715.1:117144120-117147064 GCF_004010195.1 Chiloscyllium plagiosum | reverse complement strand
AGTGGAGGGCTTTGAGTCCTTCATGATGGGGGATGGAGGTGTACGGGGGGCGGAGGTGTACAGGGACTGGATGTCCATGGTGAAGATAAGGCTTTGGGGACCAGGGAAGCGAAAATCATGGAGGTGGAGGGCGTGGATGGTGTCCCGAACGTGGGTGGGGAGTTCTTGGACTAAGGGGGACAGGACTGTGTCAAGGTATGCAGAGATGAGTTCAGTGGGGCAGGAGCAGGCTGAGACAATGGGTCGGCCGGGGCAGTCAGGTTTGTGGATTTTGGGCAGGAGGTAGAAATGGGCGTTGCAGGCTTGTGGGACTGAGGTTGGATGGGAGATCCCCTGAGGTGATGAGGTTATGGATGGTCTGGGAGATGATGGTTTGGTGGTGGGAGGTGGGGTCATGGTCAAAGGGGCAGTAGGAGGAGGTGTCCGCAAGCTGGCGTTTAGCCTCAGCGGTGTAAAGGTCGATGTGCCAAACTACTACCGCGCCTCCCTTGTCTGCCGGTTTGATAGTGAGGTTGGGGTTGGAACGGAGGGAGTGGAGGGCTGCATGTTCTGAGGGTGAGAGGTTGGAGTGGGTGAGAGGGGTGGAGAGGTTGGGGTGGTTAATGTCGTGGCGGTTAACTTAGTCTACAGCTTGGATTTAAAAATAAGGTGATTTTAAAATTGTTGCTGCATCTCAAAACATTTAATTGGAGAGAAATGCAGACTTGATGTTGGCAGTGCATTTGGACTCTGAAAGAGGTTGAGAAGGTTTTCACTCCAGTGATCTGATGACCTATGTGTATATTAGGCTACACCAATTTGTGATGTCTGTCCTGATCCTATCAATGTCAAGGTTCAAGGGAAATTCCCCAATGTATTGTAATGGGCATGATGGAAGGACAGTTTCACCCCAAATACTCGAAATTTAGTTTACTAGCCTGCCACCTTTCTACAGAGTTGGCGATAAGAAAATTTGTGGTCTCAAACTAATTCTGAATCATTTTCTGTATGGCTGGCAATAAAATTTATCCCATTCTTTTGCTTCACTTACAGAATCCTATAGCATAGGAAAAATGGCATTGTACCATGGAACTTCTGCAGAGTCTTTGAAAAGAACCCTTCAATTAGCTGAATTGCTTGCAGTCAGCTTGCTCTTTCTCTGTAGCCATGAGAAATCCATTTTGATTCTGTTTCAACCACTTTTTAAGAAAAGCTATAAAAATCTTTGCCATGTCCTCTCAGCAGAACTGCCACTTGAAGTTTAGGTCTTGTGTGTGACAACATTGATTCTGTAGACTGAGGTAGTTTAGGAAAATCAGTGTGGGTTTTAATTCTCTTGTAGGATGTGGGCATCACTGGATGGACAGCATTTATTGCTTACCTCTAATTGCCCACGAGCAATGATTATCTAAGAAATGTGGAACAAGTAGTAAATGGCGATGTAAGAGAACTAGTGGTCCGGTGAGAGGGTGGTATAGAAGGAAATCAGTATTGGTAAGAAAGTCGTGCTGGGGAAATAAATAAGTTTAATGGATGACCAATCACCAAGGTCTAAATCTATATGTAGTAAAGGAAGTGACACTGGGAACAGTGGATGTACTGATGGTCATCTTCCAAAATTCTGTCGACCTTGGAGTAGGTCTTACAGATTGGAGAGTGATGAATGTGACCTTAGTATTGAAAAGGGAGAGTTGAGAAAAAACAAAATTAATTACAGATGTTAGCCTGACATCAGTCCTGGGGAGAACGAAAGTCTGTTATAAAAGAAACAATAAAAGAACATTTGGAAAGCATTAATAGGATTGGACAAAGTCACAATGGATTTATGAAAGGCAAATCATGCTGAACAAATTAGATGAGATTCCCTACAGTGTGGAAACAGGCCCTTTGGCCTAACAAGTCCACATTGATCCTCTGGAGTAACTCACTCCCCTCTGACTAATGCACTTAACACTATGGACAAATTAGCATGGCCAGTTCACCTGACCTGCACATCTTTGGAATGTGGGAGGAAACCAGAGCACCTGGAGGAAACCCACGCAGAACGTGGGGAGAATGTGCAAACTCAACACAAATGGTTGCCCAAGGCTGGATTTGAACCTGGAACCCTGGTGTTGTGAGGCAGAAGTGCTAACTACTGACCTGCCGTGCCGCCCCTGTTTTGGAGTTTTTTGAGATTGTAACTAGTAAAATGGATAAGGGAGAACAAGTAGATGTGGTGCATTTGGATTTTCAGATGGCTTTTGATAAGGTTCCTCAGAAGAGCAAAGTTAAAACACATTGGGTGGGATAATGTACATGTTTAGATAGAGAATTAGGTGACAAACAGGAAACAGTGTGAAAATAAATTGTTTCCTCCAAGTGGCAGACAGTGACTACCAGAAGGATCAGTCACTGGGGGCTCAGCCAGTCATAATATATAAATAGGAGCTGGAAATGTGTTGCTGGAAGAGCGCAGCAGGTCAGGCAGCATCCAGGGAACAGGAGAATCGACGTTTCAGGCATAAGCCCTTCTTCAGGAATGAGGAAAGTGTGTCCAGCAGGCTAAGATAAAAGGTAGGGAGGAGGGACTTGGGGGAGGGGCGTCGGAAATGTGATAGGTGGAAAGAGGTCAAGGTGAGGGTGATAGGTCAGACTGGGGTGGGGGCGGAGAGGTCAGGAAGAAGATTGCAGGTTAGGAAGGCGGTGCTGAATTCGATGGATTTGACTGAGACAAGGTGGGGGGAGGGGAAATGAGGAAACTGGTGAAACCCGCGTTCCTGCCTTGTGGTTGGAGGGTTCCTAGGCAGAAGATGAGGCGCTCTTCCTCCAACCATCATGTTGTTGTGGTCTGGCGATGGAGGAATCCGAAGACCTGCATTTTTTTGGTGGAATGGGAGGGGGAGTTGAAGTGTTGAGCCACAGGGTGGTTGGGTTGGTTGGTCCGGGTGTCCCAGAGGTGTTCTCTGAAACGCACCGCAAGTAG
>NC_057715.1:117132653-117144036 GCF_004010195.1 Chiloscyllium plagiosum | reverse complement strand
GTTTGGGGGTGGCGGAAGTGGCGGCGGATGATGCGCTGTACATGGAGGTTAGTGGGGTGGTAGGTGAGCACCAGTGGGGTTCTGTCCTGGTGGCGGTTGGAGGGGCGGGGTTCAAGGGCGGAGGAGCGGGAAGTGGAAGAGATGCGGTGGAGGGCATCGTCGACCACGTCGGGGGGGGAAATTGCGGTCCTTGAAGAACTTGGATGAGGTATAAATAACTTGGATGAGGTAATCAGATGCAACATTTCCAAGTTTGCTGATAACATAAAATTGGGTAATGTTGACAGAAGGAGGCTTCAATGTGATTTAAACAAGTTGAGTGGGTAAACCGTGCAGATGCAGTTCAAAGCTAATTATGAACTTAAGCATTTTGATGTGGAAAACAGAAAGGAAGGGTATTATTTAAATAGTATTATAGGGATTTAGATATCCTTAAATACCAGTCAATGAAAGCAGACAAACAAATGCAGCAAATTGTATTTTGCAAGAGGAATTGAGTTGAAGGGCAGAGATGTTAAGGCCTCAGTGAGACCACACTGAGTGTTGTGAGAAGTTTTGATATCCCTACCCAAGAAAGGATATACTTGGTATTCGATGGAGTGTGCAGCAGGGGTTCACTCGGTTGATACTGGGGTGGCAGGGCTGTCCTTTGAGGAGAGATTTTGATTGACTGGCTTGTATTCACTGGAGCTGAAAAATGTGTTGCTGGAAAAGTGCAGCAGGTCAGGCAGCTTCCAAGGAGCAGGAGAATCAATGTTTCGGGCATAAGCCCTTCTTCAGGAAGGTGTGCCAAGCGTGCTAAAATAAAAGGTAGAGAGGAGGGACTTGCTTGACACACCTTCCTCATCCCTGAAGAAGAGCTTGCCCGAAACGTCGATTCGCCTGCTCCTTGGATGCTGCCTGACCTGCGCTTTTCGAGCAACACATTTTTCAGCTCTGATCTCCAGCATCTGCAGTCCTCACTTTCTCCTCGTTGTATTCACTAGAGCTCGAGATCAAAGTCAAGATTAGAGTGGTGCTGGAAAAGCGCAGGAAGTCAGGCAGAATCCGAGGAGCAAGAAAATCAGCGTTTCGGCCAAAAGCCCTTCATCAGGAATTGAATTCACAAGATTCTAGAAGGATGAGAGGGGATCTAATTGAAACATATGACATTCTACCAATGCTGAACAGACTAAGTGCAGAGAGGATGTATTCCTTGGTTGGGAGTCTAGAACTAGGCGGCAAAGCCCTAGATATGAGGTAGATAGCGTCGGCCTGAGATAATAAATTTCTTCACTCGAGTATTGTGCATGTGGAATTCTGGACCTCAATGTTGAAGGCCAAATTACTGAATATTTTCAAGAAAGAACCATACGTTTTTAGACTTTAAGCACAAACATGGAAATGTGGAGAAAACAGGAATATGGCATTGAGAGAGGATTGGCTTTGATCCTGTTCAGCAAGTATTTCATATCTTATTTGAGTAGATTATTCAGCTTCTCCAGCGTGTTCGGACATTCAATAAGAAAGTGACTTTTCTAATTATACACATGCAAGTGGTGCTAAAGTCTCTGGTTTTCTTTAACATATCTATACCTATTTTGTTATGATGGGGATTCTTACGTTTTATACCTCTTACAAAGAGAGAAGCATATTTTTAATTGCCATACAGAAAGACCCAGCTGGATTGGATCCCGGTGACATCTGGCAACTCTCATCATCTCTGCGGAGGTATTGAATTGATTTTCTCTTTTTAACAAGTTCATTTTAATCTCAAACTATTTAATTATTTCAGTTGATAATTTTGGTTGAATGCAATGATACTGAGCAGTTGGAGGTAGCCCTGTTTGACTGAATAGACTTGTTCTTTGAGGCTGAAGGGTTCAGCAAATGCACCAGAATCTTTCATATTGCTGGGCGTTGGCTGTGCCGCTATGGTTGGTCACTACCACCAATATTTTAACAAGCAGCTCGTAGCTTATTTATAGAGATTAGGGGTTTCGGAGCTGATTTGTCTGGCCAACCATTGAAAGATTAACCACATGCCCCTGCACCAACAGTCTTTACTGAAAGTTGTTTGTGGGGATAATTGCAAAGTACTAACTGATTTTGAATTATTTTCTCACTTTTATTTTGCATATTATTAATTTCTGCTGTTTTAGGTTTGATGATCAGTACACCTTGAAGATGACTTTCATTGATGGGCGAACCAACCAGGAGCGGGAGAGGGAGTTCACCAAGTCTCTCGAGTACTTCTTTGATGAATCTGGTACCCTGGTTATGGATTTGTTTGAGGTGGAAGTGTCCAAGCTTCATGATTCCTTGGGGAAGAAGAAAAAAATTAAATAAGAACATGTGTGCTTCTTTGCATTATGTTGTATTGCTGAGATAATGCTTGCAAAGAAAAGGGGAGAAAAAAAACACTTTGTGGAAATATCTTTGTTGTGATTGCACCCTCTTCAACACTGATTCTCCTTTGGATTGGAGGAGCACTTCACATTTTCTAAATTCGTTCGGCCGCGGCAACTTGCATTTATACAATGCCTTCAGCTTTGTGGAAGGGTCAGGTGTGATGCCACAACTTCAACTGGTCTGGTCCAACCTTAGACTGTCTCTACTGAAAAATGATGGATTTGGTGCCTAGGGATTGGAGTTTGTGGGTGGGCAAAGGGGTTTTCATGTTTCCAATATAGTTAGAGGACTGGCTGGAAGGGATAGCAAGGATGCATTCTTGGAAAATATAGATGTTCAAATACAGACTATCTTGAGAAAATACAGTGCAACCTTCCTACTGCTGTGACACATACTGTTTATTCCTTGCACATGAAGTTTTGTCAACAACTACTTATCCTTTGTTAATATCCATTATAGAACGTGGGGGCAGAAATAGTTGGTATCATTCAGGGGAGCTGTAACAGAGGGGACAACGAACCAGTTTTGGCCTTTCAGTTGAGATTGTTGCCTTGTGCCAGATACCACAGAACAATCAACCTTTTGGAGTTGTGCTCACTTTGAGTAGGGAGTTAGAGGAATTTGTTGACTGGACTGTTTGATGTCATGAGCTGTGCACTTTCTGTTGGGCAGAAGTGGACTTTGGCCAGTATCTCTTGATTTTCCAATGGGCTGTGTAGGTCCAGATTGTAATCTGCTGGGATGACCTTTAAAGAGGGCTGTCTTGTGTTTCTAGCCCATTTGCACTAAAGTAATGAGCAGTGAGCTAGAGAATGAACCAGTGCAGCTACTGCACATTGTCCCTCAGTGACTCCAAGGACATGGTTCAGGTGAGGTTAAGCTTCAATGTATCAGAATCTGTAATTCCAGTGATGGTAGATGAGTTCAAACTATCACTGCTGTCAATTTCTTCTGCTCTTCAAAATAGTGCTGATCCAAGAATGGCAATGGAGTTTTCTTTCTAACATCTGGCTGGTGGACATCCCACTTTACAGATGTCATCTCTTGTCAGTGCCAAGCTGTATTGGTATTGCTAGGCCTCTCTGAGGTATTACTGATTCCCACCTGGAGATTAAGCCTAATCAAACTTTAGCAACAGTGTTTTCAGAAGAGAATTGATCCCAACAAAGTGACATGTCTACTTAACCAACACTGCACACATCCTTGTAGATGCTGGTTACATTTTTTGGGAGGAAGAGCAGAAACTGTTTGCATTGTTCAGTTCCTTTATTCTATTTATTTTTAAAGTTTCACACAGCAAACCTTCGACAAGTTAGAGTCAAAGCAATTGTATTTTTATACCCTCCACTCTAAATTGTTCTGATATTGGTCGAATAAAATAGAACAAGGCAGTGGGCAAGCAGTTGGCTGCCTCTATTTAGGGGAAACGTCTAAGATTTATTGTGGGGGGTTTGTGACCTATCCCAGGCAGCGGTAATCAGTGTCTTCGGTCTCTTGTGTTCTGTCTAAAATCTTGTCACAGTGTAGATCGGCCTGTAATGACTCTAAAGAAACTTGCCCTTCAATGCTGAATGGTGTAATGAGTGAAAGTGAGAGTATTTGTGGAGCAGCATTGTCCCTTTGTGTGTCCTTTGAAAAAAAAAGTCTCAAACGTGTTCATCTACACAGCCCCTTTTGTGACTTGGGATTTCTCAGAAGTGCCCAACAGCCAGTGAAAGTACTCTTTTGAAGGGTTATCTTGACAGAATGTGGGGAAATATGGCATGCAATCAACAACTGATCAAAATGTTGTTCATTCCTCAAGCCCACTTAATGGGCAAAGGCACTGAAGCATAGAATACCATTGTCTGTGTTGCCCTCCAAGTCTGTCATCGTTTTGATCTGGATGTTTGCTGAAGCTAGCTCTGAAGCATTCTATCTCTGCCATTGAGTACTTGGACCATAAATAATATATCCTTAGAAGATAATGGTAGATCTTGAACTATTGGTAGCTGTTTGGTACAATATTTGATTTTGAGAGACCATTTTGAGTTGAGAATCATCTATATTCGTATTCGACTGAAATTACACACGGTACCAAAGTGTATAGATATATTTTCTGACCGTCTAACAGCTTCAAAGATACTTTACTGATACTAGATTTTTTTTCAAACTGCCCTGTTGGAGATTTGAACTTCTGTTCCAATGAACAGCTACTCCTGTAATATGACATTCCACCCTTTTGGGAGTGGAAAAAGGTTTTAAGTGTGAATACTGGTTTTATCTGGCTGTGGTCTCTTAGAAACTGTTGAAATCAAATCTACTTTGTTCACTGGTAATTTTAATGTGATTGATTAGACAGTATTCCATTATCTTATAATTTGTGAAAGTTAGTGATTATCCTATAAGAACTTGCATTGACATTGCATCTTTACACAGGAAACTATCCTGTGCACTTTACAGGACAATGGATTGAGCTACTGAGCTGATGTTAGCACATATGACCAGGGTTTCATGAACGGTGTTGATTCAAGTTGGAATTGTACCATTTGTTTTATGTTGCCTGTGCATAATCTTTCTACCAAAATTAATTACTTCGTAATTCACTGCACTAAATTTCAACAGCCACACATCTGTTCATTTTATCAACTGCTCTGTATTATCCTCATAGTTCACAATACAAATTTCCAACAGTATTGCCCTCATGAACCGATCTATTACCTTTTAAAATGAAACTAAAGGAAGTTAGCTAAACACAATTTGCAGGATGTCGTCTTTTTGAGCTTAATACTCCATAACGTGGTGCTTATTTACCTTCACAACCGTTGGATTTTAGATTTGTATAAACTGCACAGGCCACCAGAATCAGTCTTCATAATTCAGCAACTGATGGATACCCTCACCGAGCTTGACCTGCCAATTGCAAATTTATTGGGGTTTGGCTATTGAGACTTCTTGATCACAACTTAGATTCCCAAGTGTGAGCTTGGTAAAAGTAAGGACCAATATAGGGTGATCTAATCCAAAAGTTGGATGAACCCTACTGTGAGAGGGAGTAGTAGTTAGTTTTCAGTGTAAGTAAACCAAAGTGGCACTCAGCAGGCAAAAGCAACGTGATCAGTACTTCTCAGGGTCAAACTGCTTCCTTGTAGTAGGAGGAAGAAGCAAGAAAAAGTTCCCTAAAATTTGTATATTTCATCTCCCTAGCCAGCTGGTAAAGAATCAGTAGTGTTTTGGAAACTGACTTATAACAACTAATGTGTATAAGCCATCAATGGCATGTGGGATGTGAGCACCTCCCTAGCAAAGAAATGGTGTAGACCTGAGAGAGTAACTGTTTGTCAGTAGAGTGTTAGCGAGACAAAGCGAGATAATGTCCCAAACGACACTCACTATTCCTTGATATGTCCTGGCCAATCAATAGTATAGGTCAAGCAGAAGTGTTGGTATGCAGCAGGTAGGAAGTTGCTCTGGTGTCTTCAACATTGACAGTGAACACTATGAAATCTCTTGATGTCAGGTTAAACATGGGCAAGGCTATCTCCTGGTGATCATCACATAGTGTACTCTGTTGACTGTGAGACCAAGAGCATCAGTGCCACATATTATTTTTAAAATTGGATATTATTGTATAGGTATGGTTTGTAAGTTTGCAAATGACACTAAAATTGGCGACATAGTGGACAGAGAAGACAGTTATGTTTGAGTAGAATGGGAGCTTAATTCGATGGGCTGAGGAATGACAAATGGGATTAGTTTAGGATATCTAGTTAGCATGGATGAGTTGGACCATTTCTGCTGGTCTGTTTCTCTACTGTATAATTCTCTGACTCTGACTGATGAATCCATACTCCTCCACGCTCCTATTAAGCATTGAGGGTAGCAGGGTTGTAGAATGTACTTTTGGTGATGGATACAGAAATACCCACCCAGATTAGCTTGGCAGCAACGCTACTGATCGACCTGATTGAATCTGTGCTGTATAATTCTATTAGTGTATAATGAGGGAGAATCATATACGACCTCATCCTCAGTAATCTGCCTGCAAAAATGAATCTATGCCAATATTGCTATGAGTGATCACTGGACCATCCTTGTGGAGACGAAGTCCCACCTTCACATTGAGACTACGCTCTATCTTGTGTGTCATCAGTCACCATTTTTCATGGTGATAAACAGATCTAACAATTCAAGACTAGGCATCTGTGGGGTGTGGGCCAAACAGAATAAGCAGTAACTCATAGACTGAACTAAGTGACCCTGCATTCAATGGTTCAGATCTAAGCTCTGCAGTGCTGCCTTATCACTTGATACCTATGACTACAAAATTTATTTATCTCCGATTTTAGACTAACAATTGATCTAGCATCAACTGCCATTTTAAGGGAGTTCCAAACTGCTAGTACCCTATTGGGGGAAGTGATGGTGCAGCAGTATTATTGTGAGATTATTGATTGAGAGACTCAGGTAATATTCTGAAGATCAGGTTTCGAATCCTGCTGTGCAGCTTATGGAATTTAATTTCAATAAAAATCTGGAATCAAATGTCTGATGACCATGCAATTGTTGCCAGTTGTCGGGAAAATTCCCATCTGGTTCACAGATACCCTTTTGGGAAGGAAACTGCTGGTCTACATGTGACTCCAGACCCACAGCAATGTGCTTGAACCTCAACTGCCCTGTGCAATTGGGGATGGGTAATAAATGCTGGCCTAACTGTTGATGTCTGCTTTGTTCTGCAAATCTGGACAACACAAGTTTTCTGTATAACAGCAGTAGCTTTATTATTAGACAGCTGGCTAGAGATTCAAAGCATCTTCCTCACAAGTCTCTGCCTTACACCCAGAGACAGTATATTTTATAGAAATTGAAAAACTGATCAGTTACATGGATGATTGTCATCACATAATTTAAAGTAGGTAATTATGAATTTACAAAACCCGATGAATGTTGATGTCCTGTGATAATGTGTGAATGGACTTTAGAAACCAATGATCGTATCTTCCATGATATGTATTGATGGAAAGAAATTAAAGCAGAAAGGTTTTGCCTGCTAAAAATGGGGTACTCACATACCTATGCTAATATGGAGGGGAGGGAAATGAGGGGGAATTCACATCCCGATGTTAATAGGGAGGGAAAGTGAATGAGGATTTGCATACCTATGCTAAAATGGAGGGGAAGTAAGACAATTGGGAGAGGGCGGCAGTTAAGTGGGTTGGGGGCAGGCCTATTAGTCCTGTCTGGAAAGGACAAAGATCTTGTCTAGGCTTTCTTGCATGGAATGGGGGAATCCACATGTGTGCATTGAAAGAATACAGGCTTTCAGTTGCTGTTGCAGTAAGTCCTTTGGTAGTGGGATTTTTGACTCAAAAGGTCCCAATGTGCACAGAAAGAGAAGTAAAGAACATTGTAACTTCCTCATTACCAGATCCTGTGAAAAAATAAAATAGATAAAAACCACAGGCATCCTCCATCATTGATAGTAGCCATGCATAGCATCTACAAGATGCTCTGCAGAAATTCACTAAAGATTCTTACATAGCTCTATCCAAACACATTATTACCCTTCCTAGAAGGCCCCATATATTTTACAGAAGACATGGGAACACCACCCCCTGCAATCCCCTTCCAAGCCATTCACCATCCTGACTTGGAAATATATTGTTGTTCCTTCAGTTTTGCTGGGTGAAAATCCTGGAATTCCCTCCCTAAAGGTTTTGTGGCTCTACTTACGGCACATTGACTGCAGTGGCTCAAGAAGGCTGCTCACCACCATCTTTCTCAAGGGCAACTAGTGATGGGTAGTAAATGCTGACCAGCCAACAATGCCCACAAGTGAATAAAAAAGTGAGACTTGTCTACTCCAGGAAGGTTAGCTCAAGGATACTGCGAGGATACTTAGACTCCAGTAATTCAAGAAGGCAGCTCACAACCACTCAGCTTACTGCCTTGCCACTCTGTCTCTCCTTAATCTGTTCAGACAGAAAATCTTCCAAAGATATCTCTGATTTTCTAATTTTAGCTTCTGGAGCACCACCAATTCTAATCAGTTCACTACTGTGCCTTTTGCTGTCTGAGTCCTAACTTTTAGAACTCCTTCCACAAACCTCACCATTTCTGTACATCCCTTTCCTACTTTAAAACAGAAAATAATCTCCTTGACGAAGCTTTAGGAGATCAACCTGAACATCTTATTCGGATCAATGTCAGATTTCCTTTTAAACCCTCCTTGGGCCATTTTATTATGTATAAAGTGCTGTTTAACAAAAATGGGTAAAAACAAGGACTGCAGATGCTGGAAACCAGAGTCTAGATTAGAGTGGTGCTGGAAAAGCACAGCAGTTCAGGCAGCATCCGAGGAGCAGGAAAATCGACGTCTCGGGCAAAAGCCCTTCATCAGGAATAGAGCTCTATTCATGATGAAGGCTTTTGCCCGAAACGTCGATTTTCTTGTTTAGCAAAAATGTATGAAATAGTTCTCTAACGCATATTATTAAATTATTTGCCTGTAGAGGGCACCCATGCTACACGGAGAAATGGCTTATATGAAAACCAAACCAGAAGCCACTTACAAGGGCTGGGAGAAAGTGAGGTCTGCAGATGCTGGAAATCAGAGTCGAGAATGTGTTGCTGGAAAAGAACAGATCAGGCAGTATCCAAGGAGCAGGAAAATCGACGTTTCAAACCAGGTCCCTTCATCAGGAATGTCGGTCCTCGTGGATGGAAATGGAGAGGTCTAGAAAGGGGAGGGAGGTGTCAGATGATCCAGGTGAATTTAAGGTCAGGGTGGAATGTGTTTGTGAAATTGATGAACTGTTCGACCTCCTGGTGGGAGCACGAGGTGGCGCCGATGCAGTCATCAATGTAGCGGAGGAAGAGGTGGTGAGTGGTGCCGGTGTAACTCCTGAAGATGGACTGTTCTACGTAACCGACAAAGAGACAGGCATAGCTGGGTCCCACATGGGTCCCCTTGGCTACTCCTTTCATCTGGAGGAAATAGGAAGACTGGAAGGAGAAATTGTTGAGGGTGAGGACAGTTCAGCCAAACGAATGAGAGTGTCAGTGGAAAGGTACTGTTGGGGACGTCTTGAGAGGAAGAAATGGAGGGCTTGGAGGCCCTGGTCATGGCAGATGGAGGTGTAGAGGGACAGGATGTCCATGGTGAAGGTGAGGCATTGGGGGCCGGGGAAACCAGTCTTGGAGGACGTGGAAGGTGTGGGTGGTGTCCCAAACGTATGTGGGGGGTTCCTGGACCAGGGAGGATAGGACAGTATCGAGGTTGTTGGAGATGGGTTTGATGGGGCAGGAGCAGGCTGAGATGATAGATCGGCCGGGGTAGTCAGGCTTGTAGATCTTGGGTAGGAGGTAGAATCGGGTGGTTTGGGGTTCCCAAACAATGAGGTCGGAAGCTGTGGGTGGGAGATCCCCTGAGGCAATGAGGTTGTGTATGGTCTGGGAGATGATGGTTTGGTGATGGGAGGGTGCGGTCATGGTCGATGGGGCGGTAAGAGGAGATGTTTTCGAGTTGGCGCCTGGCTTCAACGGTGTAGAGGTCTGGACCTAGTGCTTTGCAATGAACCAGACTCTATAAAAGATCTTAAAGTAAGGGGTTTGGTGATGGAGGGTGAGGTCATGGTCGATGGGGCGGTAAGAGGAGATGTTTTCGAGTTGGCGCCTGGCTTCAACGGTGTAGAGGTCTGGACCTAGTGCTTTGCAATGAACCAGACTCTATAAAAGATCTTAAAGTAAGGGGACCCTTAGGAAGTAGCGACCGTAATATGATAGAGTTCAGTCTGGAGTTTGAAAGGGAGAAGGCAAAATCGGATGTAATGGTGTTACAGTTGAATAAAGGTAATTATGAGGGCATGAGAGAGGAACTGACCAAAATAGACTGGAAGCAGAGGCTAACCGGGAAGACAGTAGAGCAAAAATGGCAGGAGTGTGTAGGTATAATTGAGGACACTGTACAGAGGTTCATTCCCAAGAAAAGAAAGATTAACCGGGGAGGGATTAGACAACCTTGGCTGACAAAGGAAGCCAGGAAATGTATTAAAGAAAAAGAGAGATCCTATAAAATGGCTAAGAACAGTGGGAAATCAGAAGATTGGGAAGGATACAAAAGCAAACAGAGGATAACAAAGAGTGTAATAAGAAATGAGAGGATCAAATATGAAGGTAGGCTAGCCAATAATATTAGAAATAATAGTAAAAGTTTCTTTCAGTACATAAGAAACAAACGACAGGCAAAAGTAGACATTGGGCCACTTCAAACTGATGCAGGAAGCCGAGTGATGGGAGATAAGGAAATAGCAGGAGAACTTAACAAGTACTTTGCGTCAGTATTCACAGTGGAAGACATGAGTAATATCCCAAAAATTAAAGGGTGTCACGGGGCTGAGTTGAGTATGGTTGCCATTACGAAAGAGACAGTGCTAGAAAAGTTAAAAAGTCTTAAAAGTGATAAATCTCCTGGCCCCGATGGGATACACCCTAGAGTTCTGAGAGAGGTGGCGGAGGAAATAGCAGAGGCATTGGTTGAGATCTTTCAAGAGTCACTGGAGTCAGGAAAGGTACCGGATGATTGGAAGATGGCTGTTGTAACCCCCTTGTTCAAGAAAGGATCAAGGCAAAAGATGGAAAATTATAGGCCAATCAGCTTAACCTCGGTTGTTGGTAAAATTCTAGAATCCATCATGAAGGATGAGGTTTCTAAATTCTTGGAAGAACAGAGTCTGATTAGAACAAGTCAACATGGATTTAGTAAAGGGAGGTCATGCCTGACAAACCTGTTGGAATTTTTTGAAGAGGTAACAAGTAGGTTAGACCAGGGAAACCCAGTGGATGGGGTCTATCTAGACTTTCAAAAGGCCTTTGATAAGGTGCCACACGGGAGGCGGCTGAGCAAGGTGAGGGCCCATGGTGTTCGAGGTGAGCTGCTGGGATGGATTAAGGATTGGCTGTCTAACAGAAGGCAGAGAGTTGGGATAAAAAGTTCTTTTTCAGAATGGCA
>NC_057715.1:117114654-117130375 GCF_004010195.1 Chiloscyllium plagiosum | reverse complement strand
TTCTACAACTCAATGAAGTCCAGTTGAAGGCCGAGATTGATAGATTCTTGTTGTCTCGAGGAATTAAGGGCTATGGGGAGAATGCTGGTAAGTGGAGCTGAAATGCGCATCAGCCATGATTGAATGGTGGAGTGGACTCGATGGGCCGAATGGCCTTACTTCCACTCCTATGTCTTATGGTCTTATGGTCTTAATATGCCAAATTACCACTGCACCCCCTTTATCAGCTGTTTTGATGTTGGGGTTGGAGCAGAGGGCTGTGCGTTGTGAGGGCGAGAGGTTGGAGTGGGTGAGGCGGTTGGACAGGTTCAGGCGGTCGATGTCACGGTTTCAGTTTGAAGTAAAGAGGTCAAGGGCAGGTAGCAGACCAGCACGGGGTGTTCAGGTGGATGTGAAGTGTTGGAGGTGGGAGAAGGGGTCTTGGGTGATTGGGTGGGTGTTTTGGTTAAAAAAGTAGGCACGGAGGCGGCAGAAGAAATGTTCAAGGTTGCAGCGTGTGTTGAACTCATTAATCTGGGACTGCGGAGGGATAAAGGTGGCGCGTTTACTGAGGACTAAACATTTGTCCTCAGTGAGGGGGAGGTCTGGGGGAATGGTGAAGACATGGCAGGGATGTGAGCTGGGACCTGGGGTGGGGCTGGAGTTTGAGGTGAGATGGTGGCTAGGACCTGGGTGGGGCTGGAGTTTGAGGTGGGATGTAAGCTAGGACCTGGGATGGGGCTGGAATTTGAGGTGGGGGTGGAGATAGTGGCTTGAGTATATGTGGTTATGGGGTCAGTAGTGACGTCCCCAAAGGAAGTAATGCTTACAAAGGGGGCGGAAGTGGTGCTGATGGTAGAGTTAACAGGGGCGGAAGTGACATCGCAGGCGGGAAGGCAACGTTAGTTTAGGGTAATCGGCTGCTGATGTCAGTGGTGGCAGAAGCAACTGTTGCGGCACCAACTACGGGGACGGAAATGACGTTCAAGGTAGGTAACATGTCTGATAGGGAATCCAGCAGCGCCAGTGTATCCTGCGATGATGAAGGGCTCTGGCCTGAAACGTCAATTCTCCTGCTCCTCGGATGCTGCCTGACCTGCTGTGCTTTTCCAGTATCACACTCGAATCACTAGGGCTGTCCCAGCCTTTCAATCCAACAATTCTATCTCAGATTTTGGCATGCCCCACCACCCGAGCAGTGCATGTCCCTTCAGTCAGTTCGGCTCGATGCACTGGAATTCCATATAAACATACACAGACGTATGAATTAGAAGTGTGAGTAGGCTATTCAGCCCCTCTAGCCTGCTCTACCATTCAGTAAGAGTATGCTTGATCTGATTGATTCATTTTCCTGAGGATCCCCAATGCCCTTTGACTTCTTTGTTAGTCAAGTTGTTCAGAAGGAATGAAGATGATAAAGCAGTCACCAAAAGAACAAAAAAATAACAGATTCAGGAAAGCATTTTTAGGAAATGATAGATCTTCCTATTATACACATCGTTGTAGGGTCCCGACTCTCCAGGATTGGCCAGGCATCTCCATAAATCAATCTCCAGGATACTGTGTGTGTGCAATTCTGGAGAAGAAATCACATGGACATTAGAAACAAACCAAAAAGAAGAGGTTATGTTGGATTAGTAAAAAATGCAAGTTTGGCCTCAGCTAAAGTATTGTGCTCAGTTATGGGCACTGCACTTTAGGAAGGATGTGAAAGTATGGAAAAAATGAAAACAAGAATGTTTCCTGATGTTTTGGACCAGGACAGACCCCCTCAAAACATTTCAAGAGAGTAGCTCAGATCCGAACTTCACTAGTTGTTTTATTCCAGGAGGGATGCAGTTAGTCAAACCACTTAGTTTTAAACAAAACCGAATTTGTTTACAAGATTCCCAACGAAACACAAACAAAAGAGAACAGAGTACTGAATAACTTAACCTCTCCCCAAACCCAACAGATCATCCCAATGCAATGATGGTGTTCCAAATACTTGCAACAATTCCACCCCTTGGCACAAAAGGTAAAATCAAATTCAGGGTCTTATAGGAGAGATATCAGAGAGAGAGGAGGATCAGCATGGCCCTGCCTCTTTGAGTCTAGCAACTTTAAAACTGCCTGACTGCTTTCAGTGAATAGCCAAACTGCCAAAAACCAAATCAAACCAGAGAAAGCCTGCGCTGGGAGAACTGGCCATTCCCCTCTCATTGTACAAGTATGTTTTTTTAAAAAAAAGACTTGAAAGCCCTTTTCCTGAGGCAGTGTCTGTTAGCTATAGTCAAATTGGCCCTAATACCCATCCAAGCCTAGACTTTTCAGAACATGTGTTTTAATAACTTCCTGAGAAAAACCCAAGGACAACATAACCTTGATAAAGGAGCAGCATCATTGTACCTCCCCTCCCCCCTCCCAAAACAATGAACCATCATATCTAAAGATGGCTTCATTTTAAAACCTCTTAGTCCTAAACTGTTTGTGCTCTATAGCATACACACACATATATTACATCGATTATAAATGTGCAAACATGCATAACTACATTCTCTTTCAAACTGATTTACTCCTTCCACTGAGTGCCTCCTTTCTCATCTCAGTCTCCACAATGCGTCAGCAATCACGTTTTCTTGTCCTGCCACATGCACAATTTTCTAATTGATTGGCTGTAACAACAAGCTCCATCTAAACAATCTGGCATTTTTGTCCTTAAATTTCTCCACAAACTTCAATGGGTTATGATCAGTGTATATGATTGTCTCAGATACGTTAACGGTAATGTAATATTGAAATGTTGTAATGCCAACACCAAGCTCAAAGTCTCTTTCTCAACTGTCAAATATTTTTGCTGATGAATGTTCAATTTCTTGGGAGAAATACCCAATAGGTCTTACTATCTTCTCATCATCTTCCTGCAAGAACACAGCACCGACACCCACATCACATGCATTGATAGCCACCTTGAATGGCTTTGTGTAATTAGGTGCGGCTAATACTGGAGCAATGGTTAACAGAGCTTTCAGGCTGTCAAATATCTTCTGACAGTCAGCTATCCACTGAAACGTCTTGCCTTTCTTTAGCAATGCAGTGAGTGGAGCAGCCACACTGCTAAAATTTGGATGAAGTTTGATAAAATCCACTCAATAGTATTGCTCTTTTTGTCGATGATATGGGAAACTCCCCAATTACCTTTGGTTTTGCATCCCATGGGGCTGTTTGTCCATGTCTAATAACATGGCCCAGGAAAGTGACTTGTGCTTTGGCAAATTCACTTTTAGCCAGGTTTATCACCAAGCCTGCCTTCCAAAGTCGATCAAACAAGTATGATAAATGCTGCAAATGTTCCTTCCATGTGTGACTAGAAATCACCAGGTCATCACCACAATATACGACACAATTGAGTAATCTGGCAATGACTTTATTGCTTAGTCTTTGAAATGTAGCTGGCACATTTTTCATACCAAACAGTATGACCTTAAACTGATACAGTCCATCAGACATTATGAAAGCCAAAATTGCTTTCGCTCTTTCTGACAAAGGTACCTGCCAGTATTCTCTGAGCAAGTCCAACTTAGAAATATAAGTTGCTGGGCTCACCTTCTCAACACAGTCTTCCAAATGCAGAATTGGATATGCATCAATGTTCATAACTGCATTGACTTTGCGATAGTCCACACGTAACTGTTGAACACCATCTGGTTTTGGAACCATTATTGTGGGTGAGCTCCAGCCACTGTAACTAAATTTGATTATGTTGTCTTGGAGTATGCGTTCAACCTCTTTTTGAACCTGTACCAACTTCAGAGGGTTATGCCTATAAGGATGTTACTTAATCGGAACAACATCTCCTATATCTATGTCAGGCATTAGGTTTGTACTTCCCAGCTTATTTCCACACATCTGCCCGTGTAATAGTAATAACTCTCTCAGGTCATTTTGATTTTTCTCTGGAAGGTAACTCAATAATTTATCCCAATTTTCGACAACTTCCTCATTGTCCAATTTAACATGAGGAATGTCCAATTCAGAATCCTCTAAAATTGGTTCTTCCCTCTGTGTTGTATCCAAAAATACAGTCTCCTTTGGCTTTCCTTCCCAGATCCTAACTTTGCTAGTTGTTTTGAGCAGGAGTAACCTGCTTGCTCCTGATCCATATTCTTCGAAACCTTTCTTAATCATGTACTTATCCAAATGTCTTTTAAATGTTGGCACTGTACCCGCAACCCACAACTCCTGTGCAAGTTCATTTCACAAATTAACTACTCTCTTACATTCTTTAAAAAATTTTCTCCTCTCACCTTAAACATGTGCCAGTTAGTCTTGAAATCGCCCACTATAGGAAAAGTACACCTGCCATTCACCTTATCTATGCCCCTCATGATTTTATAACGGGCGGCATTGTGGCTCAGTGGTTAGCACACCAGCCTCTCAGCACCAGGGTCCCAGGTTCAATTCCAGCCTCAGGCGTTTGTCTGTGTGCAGTTCGCACATTCTCTCCGTGTCTGCGTGGGTTTCCTCCGGGTGCTCTGGTTTCCTCCCACAGTCCAAAGATGTGCAGGTCAGGTGAATTGGCCAAGCTAAATTGCCCATAGTATTAAGTCAGAGGGAAATGGGTCTGGGTGGGTTACTCTTCAGAGGGGTGATGGTTGGGTCTGTTTCCACACTGTAGGGAATCTAATCTCTCCCTATAACTCAAACTCTCTATACCAGCAACATTCTAGTAAATCTTTTCTGAACCCTCTTCAGCTTAAAACATCCTTCCTATAACAGTATTCCAGAAGAGGCCTCATCAATACTCTGTGTGATCTCAACATGACATTCCAACTCCTGTGTCTGAGCAATGAAGGCCTCCTTCTGCCCTGTAACAATACTGTGATTTAAAAGAAAAATTATGTGAATGATTTTCTGTCAGATACTTCAAAAAAACTGAAAATGGGTGGGGTTGGATGGGAATAAAGCTTAGTTTGGTTGACAGGTGAACAAATTGAGGAATGAGTCTTTGCTTTCATAGAGTCAGAATCATAAAGACTTTTTGGCCCATTGAGCCTGCGCTGTCAACAAAAGAAAAACACCTAACTTATTTTCCAACACTTGGTCCATAGCTGCATCTGCTTTGGCATCACTAGTGCACATGTTCATAATCAAATATTGAGGGTTTCAGCCTCTGCCACACTCACAGGCAGTGAGTTTCAGATTCCCACCACCTTCTGGGTGACCAATGATTTCCAATTTTTCCTGGTTAGTGTAGGAATGTGGCACTAATAGATGGATGTATCAGCCAAGTGATGGCTCGAATTTGGGAAAGTGATGGAACCTCCAGGAATACTTTTAATCACAGATGGTTACCCTACTCAGAAGCCATTATGTCCCTTCCCTGGGACACTATTCTTGTCTCTTGCACCCAAATATCTTGCTCTTGCACCCAATTACCAACTCCTTTCTGAAGTATAGAGCAATTTCCTGCTTTGTCTTCCAAAGCCGAATAAAACCCAATACATATTTTTAAGATAATAAATGCATGTACTCATAGAATTGAATATTCAATATGAACTGAATGAAATTGGGGGAATAAAATCCTCAGAATGACACAGTATAGAAGAGGCCCTTCAGCCCATCATCTCTGTACTGCCAAAAAATACACTAAATCCTAACTAGTTCCATTTTCCAGCACTTGCTTTGTAGGTTTGAATGTTATAATACTTAAAGTGTCCATCCAAGTACATTTTAAAGGTTGTGAGTTTATCTGCTTGAACTACCCTCCCAGGCAGAGCATTTGAGATTGTCACCACTCTCTGAGTGAAAAAATATTTTAAGTCCCCTCTCCTGCCTTTCACCTTAAAACTGTTACCTTGTTATTGACTCTTTCCCTAAGGGGAACAGCTGCTTCCTATCCATCTTGTCCATGCCCCTTGTAATCCTATATACCTCAAATCAGGTCCCTCTTCGACCTTCTCTGCTCCAAAGAAAATAACCGAGTTTATCCAGCCTCCATTCAAACAACATCCTGGTGAATCTACTTTGCACTCACTCCAGTGATCACATCCTTCCTACAGAGTAGTCACCAGAACTGCATACGGTACTCCAGCTGTGGCCTAACCAAAGTTCTATACAGCTCCAACATAACCTCCCTGCTCTTATAGTCCAGGCTAGGAATGATAAAGGCGTGTCCATATGCCTTCTTATCTACCCTATTAACCCAGGTCAGGCAGCATCCGAGGTGCAGGAGAATTGACGTTCGGGCATAAGCCCTTCATCGAGAAGCCCTTCAGCCATTCAACTATATGTCGGAATGTGATGGAACTTCCATGACAATCACAACAACTACCTTCACATCATTCAAAAACTTATTATGCCCCCAATAATCTTAGTGCATGCTGAAGATCTGAAAAAGAACCAGAAATTGATGGAGAAACTCAGCAGGTCTGGCAGCATCACTGGAAAGAGAAATAGAGTTAGCACCTGATGAAGGATCACTGGATTCAAAATGTTCACTGAAGGCAATGAAGTCAAGTCATCATGTGTATTTAAGACAGGGATAACTAGGTTCTTGATTGGTAAGGCAATCAAAGGTTACAGGGAGAAGGCAGGAGAGTGGGATTGAGAAACATAACAGCCATGACTGAACGGTGTCTGGACTCAGTGGTCTGAATTGCCTAATTTTGCTGATATATCTTATGTGCTTTTTCTCTCTCCATGCAGCCAGACCTGCTGAGTTTCTCCAGCAACTTCTGTTTTAGTTGAATAAGGCACCCAGCACTGATCCCTGTGGTACACCACTGGACACTGGGATCCAGCCACACAAATAGTGCTCAACCACCCTCCTCTATCTCCTAGCCCAAAGTCAAGCCAATCTCATTGGAATAACTCTATGAATGGCCAGTATTCTGTCACCAACTCACCCTTTATTTACATGTACATTGTAAATTACACTGACCCAGCTCCCTCAGAGCCAGCTTTCAGAGTGAGCAGAACCCATGACACTCCTGTTTATATCTGTCAGTCAGGGCTCCCTGATTGAACCAGATTAACAACCACAACAGGGAGCTCATATTCAATGAGATCCACCTGGTTTACCTCGTTCCAGTCACTACTTTCCTCCCATTCTATCAGACATAGGTCCATTCCTTTTCCTGTAGATCCTCCTGGGGCGTTTTCACACCAGGTCCGTTTCCTCTGACTCTGCCTTGGATATTGGGCCATAGCCCAACTATTGTGCCCAGAGCATCTCAGCAAGACCTTCTGCTGTGTCCATTATACACTCAGAGGTTTCATCAATGCTTGGCAGAGGGAGAGAACTGACAGGTTCTTCAGCCTTGCCGGCAAGACTGACGGGCTGGGTATGTTTTGCTCCTGCCCAGTTTGTGACATTGCAGCTTTCATGTGGTCCTTGTGCTTGTTCAGATCTGCTTCTCCGACCTGAACTTTGTATGTCACAGGACTTGACCTTGCATTGACCATGCCTCTGACTCATGCAAGGCCAGTCTCACGGTTTTAACACCAAATTTCATTCCCTGAGGTAAACTGACTCTCTCGCTTAGAGGTGTCTTGTGTTCAGCATTGACATTCCTAAAGCTGCTTCAGTCTCACCCCTAGGTCCCAGAAGATCCGATTTAACCCAGGTGCAGGGTTTTCTCCCCATTAGCAACATTGCTGGACCTGTCCTAGTTGCGTGAGAGGTGATCCTATAATCAAACATGAACCGGGACAATTTGGTATCTAGTGAAGCTGTAAGCTGTTTCCTTAAGCTTGCCTTCAAAGTTTGGACTGCTCTTTCTGCCAGACTAATGGACAATGGATGCCATTCGACTTTAGGAAATACTCAAAGTCGCTGCTGGTAAACGATACCCTGTGGTCTGTGGCCAATCCCTCTGGGAATATTGCACAAGATGCTCATAAGTTTTCAATCACCATCCCTGTGTTTGACGAATGAACTGTATGCATGTCCAACCACTTTAAGAGTGGGCATCCACAACTAAAAACATAGAGCCTGTGAAAGGACTCGCATAGTTGACATGTGACCAGGTTCAGAATTTACCCGGTCACTCCCACAAATGTGGGAGAGCTGCTGGCAGCAATGTTTATTCTTGTTGGCACTCTGGGCACTGCCCCACCATCACGGCTATGTCAGCATCTAATCCTGGCTATCAGACAACTTCTTGCAAACATCTTCATTTTGGAAACCGCTGGATGACCTTGGTGGAGGTCAGCCAGTATCTGGCGGCGATCTTTGCTCAGGACAATCACTCTTGCTCCCCATAATAATATGCCTTCCTCTTTGGTGATCTGGTCTCACCGAATCCAGAAAGTTTTTAATTCTGGTCATGATAGCCCTTTTGATTTCTCCATCACCACCAGAATTTCCCCAGTTGTTTTAGTTTTGCCAGGACAGGATTGTTGTATTCACAGTCTGATATTGTCAGCGGTGACCGCAAGGGTCTCCAGAAAATTTAAAACCACAACAGAGTCTTCCAGTGGGGGTACCACGGATAACATATTTGCGAGTGGGAGGCAGCTCACGGCATCTGCATTTGCCACTTGGTCGCCTAGACGGTGCTCCAACTTGTGTGTGCTCAGAATTGCAGCCCATCACTGAATTTGACCTGAAGCTATGGACAACACGGCCCTGTCCTCTTTAAGTAGACCTAGCAGGGGTTTGTGATCCATTACTGTTACAAATTTACATTTGCAATTTGCTATTGGGCATTCTTCTCTGCAGAGCCATCAGTGAACCAACTCTATCCCAATACCATATGGAGAGGCGACACATGTCAGGCCCACATCTCACTTGGGATTGTAGTGGGCAAACACCTTAGACAACAATTGCTGCTTCTTCACTTCCCTAAAGGCTACATCTTGGCTATGAAACTATTTCCAAGACTGACCTTTTTTCTATAGTAGATATAAAGGTACCAAAGATAGAGGCCAGGTTACGTATGAATTTTCCGTAATAATTCACCAACCCAAGGAAAGACCTCAGCTCTGGTACAGACGTGGGAGCTGGGGCACCTTTGATCGCCCTTACTTTATCTTCCAATGGGTGTAACCTGCTCTTGTCAACTCTGTAGCCCAGGTAGGTCACTTGGAGTGCCTGAAACACACATTTCTCCCCCCTAGAATGTACCCCCGCTTTGGAGAAATGCCTAAAAATACTAAGTTCTCTCAATAGCATGTCATCCAGATATTTGGCAGCCTGGGGTAAATCTTGTAAAATGTTCTTCAGCATCCACTGGCACAGGCTGATGAAAGGACAGTCTCATATCGGTACAATTGTAGCATACTCTGGGAATCCTAATTTAATCACAATTGCAGGTACACATGGCTCATGTCCAGCTTTGTGAAGGATTGCCCCTCTCACTAGTTTCACGTAAAAGTCCTCTATGTGAGGTCCCTCTGTTCAGGATATGTCCTGAATGAGGCTGCCTGAATGAGGCTGTGTAATTGCCTTCACTCAAGTGGTTTTCCTCAAGCTTAGTTAGCCTGGCAAGGGTATCCACTTCCATCAGCATACATTGCAACTCATAAGCTCCATTTTCTGATGACAAAGCCAGCTGTGGTGCCTGTTTGTAGTCCAGCTCGGCTTCAGCTATTAGGTGCTTTTGCAACGGTCACACCATTATTCCCACACAGCAGTCTCTCAGCATCTTACTTAGGGTTAAACCAAAATCACATGCTTCTGCCAATCATCTTAACCTTATCAAAGATCCCGATACAGATTCTGCTGGTTATGATTAGATTCTCGAATTGCCGAGTAAGACCAATAGCATCTCAGAATTACAGGAAGCTTGGGTCACAATGTTCCTTAGCTAAATCTCTCATTAGAGTCAGAGACATGTACAGCATGGAAACAGACCCTTCGGTCCAACCCGTCCATGCCGACCAGATATCCCAACCCAATCTAGTCCCACCTGCCAGCACCTGGCCCATATCCCTCCAAACCCTTCCTCTTCATATACCCATCCAAATGCCTCTTAAATGTTGCAATTGTACCAGCCTCCACCACTTCCTCTGGCAGCTCATTCCATACACGTACCACCCTCTGCGTGAAAAGGTTGCCCATTAGGTCTCTTTTATAGCTTTCTTCTCTCACCCTAAACCTATACCCTCTAGTCTGGACTCTCCGACCCCAGGGAAAAGACTTTGTCTATTTATCCTATCCATGCCGCTCATAATTTTGTAAACCTTTATAAGGTCACCCCTCAGCCTCCAACGCTCCAGGGAAAACAGCCCCAGCCTGTTCAGCCTCTCCCTGTAGCTCAAATCCTCCAACCCTGGCAACATCCTTGTAAATCTTTTCTGAACCCTTTCCAGTTTCACAACATCTTTGGCCTAACCAAAGTCCTGTACAGCTGCAACATGACCTCCCAACTCCTGTACTCAATACTCTGACCAATAAAAGAAAGCATACCAAACACCTTCTTCACTATTCTATCTGCCTGCGTCTTGAAAAGTCTTTAGTATCTGGTTAGGCTACCAAAAACTGAAAAAGCTACCTACGCTGTCAGGAGAATCATTGTTGCTTTTTGTCTTCCCCAATATCGTTTGCCCAGAAAAAATAACACATTATTTCCAAATACTGGCCCCACTCTTTGATGGCAGAATTGTACAAGTCAAGCTTCCCAAAATAGCTTAGAAATGCTTAGCCCATGGTGGCTTAGAAGTCAGCACTGCTGCCTAACAGCACAAGGGACCCAGATTCGATTCCACCCTTGGGCAGTTGTCTGTTTAGAGTTTGCATGTTCTCCTGTTGTCTGAATGGAGTTCCTCCGGGTACTCCGGTTTCCTCACATAGTCTAGAAATGTGCAGGCTGGGTGGATTGGCCATGCCAAGTTACCATTAGTGTCCAGGGATGTGTAGATTAGGTGCATTTGCCGTGGTAAATGCACAGTTAGGGTAGTGGGGGACTGGGTGGGATGCTCTTTGGGCCTTAAGGCCTGATTCCACACTATAGGGATTCTGTGCTCCTAACTCCAACTCAATGACAACTGAGAGGCCAGTATCCCGTCACCAAGACACTCCAGTTTGTACCTGTCAGCCAGGGCTCCCTGACTGAATCAGGGTAACAGCTCCAATCAGGGACCTCAGATCCTTTGGGCTCCACCCACCTGCTGACTCTCCCTTTCCAGCTTGGTTACCCTGGAAACACTCACGTTGCGACACCTGAACAGCACGTGACCTGCTAGCACGTGACGGGGCGGCGAGGGGCGTGGCCACTCCGTGAGCGTGTTCAGTGACGTGTTCGCGTTCCCGCCCCCACCCCTTCCCGGAGTACCGTGACCGCCGATTGGACGGGCCGGCCGAGCCAATGGGAGGCGGCGTTCTTGGGTTACTAGGCTAAAGATGGCGGCGGTGATGGAGCTTCACGGCCACGGGCACGGACCCGGGCCGCAAGGAGAGGGGCACCGGCTCCCGGGGGACGACGAGGACGAGCCGGTAAGGAAGGCAGGGCGGCTGATGGCCTCCCCGCCCACACGCCCCAGCCTGTGGTCAGCTCCGTGTGGAGACCTCCCCCTGTAAGCGGCCGTGGGCCGGGGAATCCTCCTCCCTCACCGACACCGACACTGACACTGACTCAGAGCAAAGCTGCGGCGCCCACCACCACTCGCCTGTCGTTAGAATGTTGTGGCCCGCTGTGATGCCCCTGGTACCTGCCACTTGTGATGGCGGCAGATGGTGCCACCATTCCTCCTGATCCTCTCAGGGGGCAGCCTGTGGGGGAGGAGTGACCACGGAGCCACTTTTCATGAATCAGAGGTTTACAGTTACATCTCAGTAGCCACATAAAAGCTGCCATACTCTCACCAGGGCACAGGGCTACCCCCTCATCAGAGGGAGAGATGACTGGTGGTGGTTTGGCCTGAGGGTCCCCAAACCTCGAGCAGGGGAGAGGTTGAGAAGGAAAGTCCTTCAGTGGTAGCCTGACCTGATGCGGGAATTGAACCTGGACTGTTGGCCATCACTCTGCATTTCAAACCAGCATGTAGGCATATTAATGATCAACAAAACATAGAGAAAATACATGTACCATCAGACCACAAGCCCAACTAACTGTGTCAGTGCTTCACTCAATACATTCCTCTGCTTCTTGCCACTCAGCCAATTGTGGATCTAGTTTGCCAAACTTGCTTAGACCTTAGACTCTACTACACCAAGGAGGAACAACCTCTGTGCAGCTATCCTTGTCAAACTCCTAAGGCTTTGTATATTTCAATTAGGCCTCCTCCCATTCTTCTAAACTCCAAAGAGTGTAGGCTCAACCTACTCAACGTCTCCTCATAAGACAGTCCCTCCATATCAAGGATCGACCTAATGAACCTTCTCTGGACTGTCTCCAATGCCAGGATAATTTTCCTTAGATAAAGGGATCTGAGCTGTTCGCAGTATTCCAACCATGGGCTGACTCGCACCTTGTATAGCTTTAGCAAGATCTTTATTGGTCAGTGTGTGGAGTATAGGAGTTGGCTATACAGGACATTGATTAGGCCACTTTTGGAATACTGCATTCAATTCTGTGTCCCTGTTTTAGGAAAGATATTGTGAAACTTGAAAGGGTTCAGAAAAGATTTTCAAGGATTTTGCCAGGGTTGGAGGGTTTGAGCTATGGGGAGAGGCTGAATAGGCTGAGACTATTTTCTTTGGAGTGTCGGAGGCTGAGGGATAAGCTTATAGAGGTTTATAAAATCAAGAGGGGTGACCAGCTGAGGTCCTTTTCCCCAGGGTTGGGGAGTTCAAAACTAGAGGGCATAGGTTTAAGGTGAACGGGGAAAGAGTTTAAAAAGAATCTAAGGAGCAACATTTTTGTGCAGAGGGTGGTACGTGTTTGGAATGAGATCCTAGAGGAAGTGATGGAGGCTGATACAATGGTATTTAAAAGTCATCTGGATAGGAAGGGTTTAGAGGGATCTGGACCAAACGCTGGCAAATGCGACTAGTTTAGTTTAGGATATCTGATTGGCACGGACAAGTTGGACCAAAGGGTCTGTTTCCGTGCTGTACATCTCTATAACTTTAACATATGAGAATGGGTCGAGTGACAGGACACCCCATAAATTAGCCTTTTGTTTCTATTACTTTGTACAATGTCCCTGACCCTCCTCTACCTCCCTCACAGGTATAGATTGAAGACGCTGGGACTGGCGCTGAACCTAGATTACTGAAATTCTCTTGCATACTCTTTGGGAGCAGGAATAGGTCATATGGATCTTCAGGGAGAAAGTGAGGACTGCAGATTCTGGAGATCAAACTCAAGAGTGTGGTGCTGGAAAAGCACAGCAGGTCAGGCAGCATCTGTGGAGTAGGAGAATCGGCGTTTCAGGCAAGAGCCCTGCATCAAGAATGAATGACACAGGACTGATGAAGGGCCTGATGAAGGGCTCTTGCCCGAAACGTCGGTTCTCCTGCTCCTCAGATGCTGCCTGACGTGCTGTGCTTTTCCAACACCATGCTTTCAACCCCATATGGATCTTCAAGCTTGTTTTGCCATTTGATAGCATCATGGTTAATTTGATCACTCCACATTCCTGCCAACCCCAATAACCTTTCACCCCCTTGGGTGTTAACAATCTATCTGCCTTTGACCTGAAGATATTCAATAATTCAGTTGTAAAAAATGGGGTTTCAAAGACTTGGAACCCTCTGTTTTACCCGAGGGGCAGTGGAGACTGTGTTATTGACTGGCTTGCTAGGCTATTTGAGGGGACATTTATTGAACTCAAAATTGCTGGAAACACCTGGATGAGTATATAAATAGGAAGGGTTTAGAGGGATATGGGCCAAGTGCTGGCAAATAGGATTAGATTAAAAATCACACAACACCAGGTTATAGTCCAACAGGTTTAATTGGAAGCACACTAGCTTTCGGAGCAACGCTCCTTCATCAGGTGATTGCATCGCTCCGAAAGCTAGTGTACTTCCAATTAAACCTGTTGCACTATAACCTGGTGTTGTGTGATTTTTAACTTTGTACACTCCAGTCCAACACCGGCATCTCCAAATTAGGATTAGATTAGATTGGGATATCTGATCGACATGGACAAGTTGGGCTGAAAAGGTCTGTTTCTCTGCTGTACATCGCTATGACTCTATGAAAGTGAGATTAATACAGATGGATGTTTGATTATCAATGTGGACATGGTGAACGAAGAGACTCTTTCCAAACTGTAAAAATTGTGATTCTTCATCTGGAAACACATGTATGCCCGCTCGGGCAAGGATGGCAAGTTTCCTTACCCAAAGGTCATTAGTAAACCACATGGGTTTTTAGGACTATCAGTGATAGTTTCATGGCCAGAGTTACAAAGATTCTGTCTATAGAACATAGAACAACATAGAACAGTACAGCACAGAACAGGCCCTTCAGCCCACGATATTGTGCCGACCACTGATCCTCATGTATGCACCCTCAAATTTCTGTGACCATATGCATGTCCAGTAGTCTCTTAGATGTCCCCAATGACCTTGCTTCCACAACAGCTGCTGGAAATGCATTCCATGCTCTCTCAACTCTGTGTAAAGAACCCGCCTCTGACATCCCCTCTATACTTTCCTCCAACCAGCTTAAAACTATGACCTCTCGTGTTAGTCATTTCTGCCCTGGGAAATAGTCTCTGGCTATCGACTCTATCTATGCCTCTCATTATCTTGTATACCTCAATTAGGTCCCCTCTCCTCCTCCTTTTCTCCAATGAAAAAAGTCTGAGCTCAGTCAACCTCTCTTCATAAGATAAGCCCTCCAGTCCAGGCCACATCCTGGTAAACCTCCTCTGAACCCTCTCCAAAGCATCCACATCATTCCTCTAATAGGGCGACCAGAACTGGATGCAGTATTCCAAGTGCGGTCTCAACAAAGTTTTATAGAGCTGCAACAAGATCTCATGACTCTTAAACTCAATCCCCCTGTTAATGAAAGCCAAAACACCATATGCTTTCTTAACAACCCTGTCCACTTGGGTGGCCATTTTAAGGGATCTATGTACCTGCACACCAAGATCCCTCTGTTCCTCCACACTGCCAAGAATCCTATCCTTAATCCTGAACTCAGCTTTATAATTCGACGTTCCAAAATGCATCACCTCGCATTTATCCAATTTGAACTCCATCTGCCACCTCTCAGCCCATCTCTGCATCCTGTCAACGACAACTCCAATCTTTGTGTCATCTGCAAACTTGCTGACCCATCCATCAATCCCCTCATCCAAGTCATTAATAAAAATTACAAACAATAGAGGCCCAAAGACAGAGCCCTGCGGAACACCACTCACCACAGACTTCCAGACAGAATATTTTCCTTCTACTACCACTCGCTGTCTACTGTTGGCCAGCCAAGTCTGTATCCAGACAGTTATGTACCCCTGAATCCCATTCCTCCTGACCTTCTGAATAAGCCTACCATGGGGAACCTTATCAAATGCCTTGCTGAAGTCCATATACACCACATCCACAGCTCGACCCTAACCAACTTTTCTAGTCACATCCTCAAAGAACTCGATAAGATTTGTGAGGCATGACCTGCCCCTCACAAAGCCGTGTTGACTGCATTTAATCAAGCCATGCTCTTCCAGATGGTCATAAATCCTATCCCTCAGAATCCTTTCTAACACCTTGCAGACGACAGACGTGAGACTTACTGGTCTGTAATTGCCAGGGATTTCCCTATTTCCTTTCTTGAAGAGAGGAATTACATGTGCCTCTCTCCAGTCCTCAGGTACGACTCCAGTGGAGAGCGAGGATGAAAAGATCTTCGCAAGTGGCAAAGCA
>NC_057715.1:117038480-117113079 GCF_004010195.1 Chiloscyllium plagiosum | reverse complement strand
CCCTCCCTATTCTTTTTAAATGCTCTAAACCCTGGAACATCCAGCAACCATTCCTGCCCCTGAGAAACCCATGTCTCTGTTATGGCCACAACATCATAGCAACCAGTACTGATCCATGCTCTAAGTTCATCACTTTTATTCCTGATACTCCTTGCATTAAAGCAAACACACTTTAACTGATGCCTTGGTTCCTTCCTAGGAAATTCCTTCCCACTAGCTGGTCTACCTCTTGCTATTGCCTCATCTGCATCAACTCTCACCTCCGGTATACAGCTCAGGTTCCCACCACCCCTGCCATACTAGTTTAAACCCTCCCGAACTACTTGAACAAACCTTCCACCCAGGACATTGGTCCCCTTCCAGTTCAGATGCAATCCGTCCTTCTTATACAGGTCCCACCTTCCCCAGAAGGCATCTCAATTATCTACATATCTGAAGCCCTCCCTTCTACACCAGCTGCGCAGCCACGTGCTAAGCTGCGCCCACTCCCTGTTCCTCGCCTCGCTATCTCATGGCACCGGTAGTAAACTAGAGAACACTACTCTGTTCGTCCTGCTTTGCAGTTTCCATCCTAACTCCCTGAAATCACTTTTTATATCCTCGATCCTTTTCCTGACTATATCATTAGTGCCAATATGTAACACAATTTCTGGCTGTTTGCCCTCCCCTTTTAGAACCTTATTCTATATTCTAGATTTATTAATTGAAATTAATTCTATCCACTGCCTTGAGCTATGTTTACATGCTGTTGTGGAGAGCCCACGTAGGTTCATGCAGATGTAATTGTTTAATGGTTTTACCAGTTTTTCAATCAGAATGCAGCCAGTTCCCTAACTGAATCCCCTTTCCTCCCCAGTAACTTGTAAAAAGATTTTCAGAACATGGCATCCGCTATGATTTATGCCTGACCACTTTAGCTTTAGTTCTTGAAAATTTTCTTTTGTTTGTGCACTGCTACTTTCTATTGTTTTCTGGTTTCTATGTGCAGTTTTGAGTATAGCTGTATTGTGTTGGAGTTTTAAGGAGATTTCTTTGCTTTCACTATTTATTGCTGACTTAGTTAAGAAGAACAAGGGAGGAGGCAGTGGTGTAGTAATAAGTGTCTGGACTAGTAATCCAGAAACTCAGATTAATATTTTTTGAGACAGCTTCAAGTCCTACCGTGCCAACTGGAAGAACTTAAATTCAATTAATAAATGTATGTATTTTTTTAAATTCTGGAGTTGGATACTAGTCTGTGGAGCTGTGAAACTGTCATCAAAATCCTGCAGGAAATCTGAAACGAAAGCAGAAAGCGCTGGACAAACCTGGCAGGTCAGGCTGTAGTGAGTTGTGAGGAAGAGTCACATTTGATGCAAAGTTAATTATTGGTGCTAAGGTAGAGCATCAGCCATAATCTAATCAAATGGTAGGACAGATTCAAGGGGTTGAATGGCTGACTTCTCCTATTTTCTACGTCCCAATGTCTGTAATCTGCTTTGGTACCATAACGTCAACAATTGAGGGGGATGAAACACTGGGCTGGGTAATCTGGAGCCCAGACTATTGTTCAGGGGCATGTGTGCAGGCCTCACCACGATGGCTTGTTGCATTTAATTTTATTTAATTAGATCTGTAATTAGCAACATTTACTGTGGTTATTTTTTGTAAAACCCATCACTACTGTCCTCTCAGGAAGGAAATCTTTCTTCCTTAACCGGTCTGTCCTGCTTGTGACTTGAGACCCACAGCAATCTGGTTGACTGTTGACTGCCCTCAGTAATGGTCTTGTAACCCACTTAAAGGTCAAAGACAATTAAGGATGCCAGCAACTCGTGCATTCCATGAAAGAATAAAGAATAAATCCTCAAAGGTATCTGCTTTCTTGAAATTCTTGTATTTGCCCCATTTGCCCCCAGTATTGGTGACTATGCTCTCAATGCTGAGACCCTGAGTTCTGGACTTCACTCCCTAAAGCTGTCCATCTTCCAACCCCTCTCTGCTCCTTTTAGAGTAGATATTTGGTTACCTTTTCTCACATTGGCCTCATGCAGCTTGGTGGCCAATTTTGCTTTATGTTAAGAGAGCTATATAAATACAACTTGTTTTGTAGAACTTATATGCATCTGCTGAGGGGGTCAGTTGGCTGGATGGCTGGTTTGCAATGTAGTGCAGTGGATTCAATTCCCATACCAACTGAGGTTACCATGAAAGATTCTCCTTCTCAACCCCATATGAGGTGCGGTGATCCTCTGGTTAAACCACCACCAGTCATCTCTCTTACAAATGAGAAAGCAGCCCTATGGTCCCATAGGACAAGGGTGACTTTACCTTGCATCTGTCAAGGTCATTTTTTGACTGGTCTATGGCACTGATGTGAAATGCTGTTTGAGGTGATGATGTATACAGTCAGTGTTGGAAGTTTTGTTCAGAACCATATGGATTCTTTTATTCTGATCACGCTTGGCAGCACTGACATAATGGGTTACTAGGAGAAAGTGAGGACTGCAGATGCTAGAGATCAGAGCTGAAAATGTGTTGCTGGAAAAGTGCGGTTACTACCCTAGCCTCTGGCAGGTTAGCAATCTTTTGTGTTTACTGAGTAGTTAATTGGAAGCTTGGAGTCTTCAATCTCACTGTTTTGAGTGAGGAAGTTGTGGGTTCCAACTGCTATACAGGATTTAATGCAGTGGAGCACTGAAATAGTGTTGCATTCAGAATATTTTGGGAAGAACACAGAGTTCTCCCACTGCCCTGTGAAACATAAAACTGATCATCCGATGCTATTGAAACTGACTAACTCATTCACCTCATTGCAGTTTATAGGATTTTATTGCGTCCATGAGCTTTCTATGTAACAACTGTGAGTATGCTCACAAAGTAATTCATTGACTGTCAAATCTTTTGGAATGTCTTTAGGATGTAATTGACAGTATGCAAATTAAAGTCTTGCAACTTATTTTAAGTGAGAGAGTGGGTCTAGCAAGGTTAGTAAATGTCATCTCCTAGAAGTAGCTCTTGACTCTCTTGATCATCCAGCCTAAATGCTGGGTGTGTTTCTGGAATGGTCATCCCCATTTGGTTGATGGGGAAATGAGTATAGAAGTAGGGAAGTTACGTAACACTTGTACAGCATGTTGGTGAAGCTGCACTTAGAGTATTGTATTCAGTTTTGGTCACTTTGCTATAGGAATGATATTATTAAAGTAAAAAAAGTACAGAAGAAATTTACAAGGATGTTGCCAGAACTCAAGGGTCTGAGTTTAAGCGAAAGGTTGGACAAGTTTGGACTTTTTTTTTTGGAAGCATTGGAGACTGAGGGGGGAATCTTATAGAAGTGTATACAATCATGAGAGGCATGGATAGGGTGAATGCACTCAGTCTTTTTCCCAGAATTGGGGAATTGAAGACTAGAGAGCATCAATATAAGGTTAGAGGGGAAAGAATATAAAGGAACCTAAGGGGCAACGTTTTTACACATGGGGTGGCACGCATATGGATTGAACTGCCAGCAGAAGTGGTTGAGGCGAGTACATTAACAACATTTAAAATGCATTTAGACAAATACATGGATAAGAAAGGTTTGGAAGGATATGGGCCAAGTGCAGGGAAATGGGGTTAGTGTGGGTGGGTGTTTTGGTCAGCATGGAGCATTTTGAGCCAAAGGGCCTGTCTCTTGCTGTAGGACTCTGACTCTGTGATAGAGTGTGAGATTTTCATTGTTTCTGGAGTCTTGCAAAGTTGCCTTAGAAATACTTATAAAGTGCAGTCACCGTTGCAATGTAGGCAACATAACAGGCAGTTTGCACAAAACAAGCCCCAAGCAGTCAGGTGATAAAGATCATCTCTTTTTTGTGATGCTGACTGAAGGATAAACTTCCCATTTTACATCTGGGTGAAGAAGCCCTTTACATTTTTTTTAAGTTACTTTGGGCAATTTATTCACAAACCTCCAGTCGATATCATGATTGATTAATCAAAACACTTGAAGGTCAGGGCTGTCCTTGGTTAATAGAGTTAGATGTCTAACCCCCACCCCAGACAGACACACACACACACACACAAAGACTTACATGCACACATATATTTTGTGGGGTGAATTTGTACTTGCAGAGTTACATTGTACTTTGCTCAAAAACTGCATGCATTCATGTAGAACTCTGAGCTCAAAAACTGCATGAATTTATGTAAAACTCTGTTATCTCACTTTTTAGAGCAAATTTTTGCTATAAATTCTGTGTTACGATCGAGCCCTCCACAATCACCTGATAAAGGAGCGTTGCTCCGAAAGCTAGTGTGCTTCCAATTAAACCTGTTGGACTACAACCTGGTGTTGTGTGATTTTTAACGATGTCTAACAAGTGTGGGCAGAAACCTGAGCTTTATGGAATGTCACAGGCCAACCCACTTAATCCTGTCGAAGAAATAAACCTGTGCTGAGACTATGGAGGGTGAACACAGACCCAAAGGGAAAAAGGTTGTGTTCTGTTCCATCTTTGGTTACCTCAGGTCATTCCCTCCTTTTGAAGTCTAATCATTTTTATAGAAAGCACAGCAACCAATTTGTACTGAGAATGTGATAATGACCAGATCTGTTGTTAGTGGATGTTAGTTCATGAATCCATATTGTCCAGAAGTATTCCTCTGAGTCATCCAAATAGTGCCATAGGACTTAATCCATTCGAGGGCAAATTGGACTCTCGACTGAAAAACAGCAGTTCCAACTTTCTGAATTTTATTTGAATCTACATTCTTCTTACTCTACAGTGAGAGAGCTAGCTGTGAGCCAGGGTGGGGACTGCTGTTTTAACAATTTAATATTTTAATAATACCATGAGACGTAGGTGTGGAAGTAGACTATTCAAGTTGACTCCACCAGATACCTCCAACTGTGCAGAAAAGCCAACCAAATGTTTGCACTCTGAGTCCTCTTGCTAGTGTTTGAGTGGGTGTTTAAGTCCTACAGCTCATGATCCCTAAATAGGTGAATTGTCTTTAACACCGAAACATCATCTGTCAATAGAATTTTTCCTTTCTAACCACCAAAGAACTACTTGTGTAATTAATTAATTTTTCATATAGCCAGTGTTACTATGTTAACAGAAATGATAGTTATGTTGATCACAATGAGAACCCACATAAAGAAACTAGATAAATGATCTTATGCAGTAGGAGCACAGGAGATCACAAAGCATCTTGAAACTACTACTATGCCATTCAATACAATCATGGTAAATCTGATTATTCCACAGTCCTGCCGCCTTCTGATAACCTTTCATCCTTTTGCTTATCCAGAATCTATTTAGTACTCCTGCCTTAAAAATATTGAAATACTTTGCTTCTACCATCTTTTGTGGATGAAGTTCTTTGCTTCACCTGTTTGTGGTGTGGCTTGAGGGAGGAACGTTAACAGTGCAGCATTTATTTCATATTTTCCTGGAGTGTCATTGTTGGAGCTACAGGGGAAAGATGCCAGAGGATGCATTAGGTAATAAAAAAAAGTCTGAACTTTAATAAATCCAAGAGGGTTAAAGGTTTGTAAATGGCACTGAGTTTACAACAAACGTTTACATCATGCACAGCATGTCGGTGTGTTTGTTTTTCCCAATTTGTTTATGACTAAATGTGATATTTGTCATACGAATGTTCTTCGTTTAGCTGAATGTTTGGGCCCTGGGATTAAAATTCAAGAGATATAGATATCCGATTTTCCACGTCAGCTATGCACTTATTGATAGAACTTTCACTTCCAAGTTTAGAGATCATTGGAATCCCTCTGCAAAGACTTGAGCACAGAAATCTAGGCTACCATTACACTGCAGTATTGAAGCAGTGCTGCATTGTCTGAGGTGCAGCGTTGCAGATGAGATACTAAGTCAAGGACTTCCTTGCCTTGTCAGGTGGATGAAAGCGATTTCATGGTTCCTAGCTAAAACATCCTGCCCCAAACTTGTATCATTTTGGAAAGCAAGGGAGCTGTACCGAGTGGACATGTCAATATTTATCCTTCAGTCAGTCGGTGGTCATTATTGCATTACTCTTTGCAACACGTTGTGTGCAAATTGCCGATTACGTTGCTATGCTGCAATGGTGACTACACTTCAGAAATATTTCTAAGGAAATGCTACACTATCAGGAGTGCTATCTTTGGCTATAAAGTGTTTTGGGATGTTGTGAAACATGCTATGCAATTACAAGTCACCCTGATTTATTGTTATGATAATGGACTTTGTTCACATATTCATACCCTGAAGATAGCAGGGCAGGTAGATGAGGTGGTTAAGGGCATATGAGGTAGTTACCTTTACTAGCAAAAGCATAGAAGACAGGACCAAGGAGGTTGTGCTGGTACTACTGGTTAGGTCTCAACTGGAGTACTGCATGTAATTCCAGTCACCACATTATAGGAAGGATGTAATTGTATGTGAAAGGGTGCAGACAGGATTTAACAGGATGCTGCTTGGATTGGAGGATCTGAGCTGTGAGGAAGGATTGGTTAGACTGGGATTGTTTTCCTTCAAGTAGCAAAGGTTGAAAGGAAAGCTAATAGAAGTGTATAAGATTGAGGGGCATAGGTAAAGTGAATAAGACATTTTCCATTAATAGAGAGGTCAGTACAGAATTGAGGGGCATAGATTGAGTGAATTAGAAGGCATTTTTTCATTAGTAGAGAGGTTAGTAACGAGGGACATAGTTTTGAAGGTTTGTAAGTTTGCAAATGACACCGAAGATCCTGGTATAATGCACAGTGAAGAAGATTATCTAAGGTTACAAAGAAGATCTTCATCAATTGGGTCAATGGGCTGAGGAGTGGCAGATGGAGTTTAATTTGGATTATGTGAGGTATTACATTTTGGTAAAACGAACAAGGGCAGGACTTACACAATTAATGGTAGCGTCTTGGGTAATGTTGTCGAACAGAGAGACCTAGGAGTTCAGATACACAATTCTTTAAAAATTTACATCGCACGTAGACAGGGTGGTTATGAAGGCATTTTACACGCTTGCCTTCATTGCTCAGACTTTTGAGTATGGAATTTGAGATGTCATGTTGAGGTTGTACAGGATGTTGGTGAAGCCTCTTCTGCAGTACTTTGTCAGTTATCATTAGCAATCCCTCACTGATGAGGATGATTCTCATCCAATCATGGTGAGTCTATACGTGACTGTATAGACCAATGTGGCTTTGTTACATTTGGGACAGAAGGTGGTCATGGGAAAGGATAGCTTGGGTGTTGGTGTGGCAGTGCGCTCCTTTCGCTGTTTTTGCCTGGTTTCAGCTTTTTCCCAACTGGAAGTCTTGAGGTGCTCAAAACCCTCCCAGGTGCTTCTCCTCCATTTTGAATGGTCTTGGGCCAGTGACTCCTAGATGTCTGTGCGAATGCAGCATTTCACCAAAAGGTACTGAGTACAACTCTGGTTGCCCAGCTGTAAGAATTGGAGAGGGTTCAGAAAATATTTACCAGACTGTTGTCAGGATTGGAAGGCCTTAGTTATAAAGATAGGCTGGGACATTTTTCACTAGCGCATAGGGGGTTGAAGGGTTACCTTGAAGGTTTACAGGGAGAGTGCGGATAAGTGGAGTTGAAATGCCCATTAGCCATGATTGAATGGCGGAGTGGACTCATTGTGCCTAATGGCCTTACTTCCACTCCTGTTTCTTAGGGTCTTATAAAGTGATTAGGGGCATAGCTAAGGTGAATAGCAAGGTTCTTTTCCCTAGGGTGGAGGATTTCAAAACTAGTGGGCATATTTTTAAAGTGAAAGGGTAAAGATTTTTAAAAGATGTCTTGAAACGCATAAAGGTGGATAAATCCCCAGGGCCTGATCAGGTGTACCCGAGAACTCTGTGGGAAGCTAGGGAAGTGATTGCTGGGCCTCTTGCTGAGATATTTGTTTCATCGATCGTCACAGGTGAGGTGCCAGAAGACTGGAGGTTGGCTAATGTGGTGCCACTGTTTAAGAAGGATGTTAAGGACAAGTCAGGGAACTACAGACCAGTGAGCCTGACATCATGTGGTGGGCAAGTTGTTGGAGGGAATCCTGAGCGACAGGATGTACATGTATTTGGAAAGGCAAGGACTGATTAGGGATCGTCAACATGGCTTTGTGCATGGGAAATCATGTCTCACAAACTTGACTGAGTTTTTTTCAAGACCTAACAAAGAAGATTGATGAGGGCAGAGCAGTAGATGTGATCTATATAGACTTCAGTAGGGTGTTCGACTGGTTAGCAAGGTTAGATCTCTCAGAATACAGGGAAAACTAGCCATTTGGATACAGATCTGGCTGAAAGGTAGAAGACAGAGGGTGGTGGTGGAGGATTGTTTTTCAGACTGGAGGCCTGTGACCAGTGGAGTGCCACAAGGATCAGTGCTGAGTCCACTACTTTTCAGCATTTATATGTGATATGGATATGAGCATGAGAAGTACAGTTTGCAGATGACACCAAAATTGGAGGTCCATTGGATTACAGCAGGATCTTGATCAGATGGGTCAATGGGCTGAGAAGTGGCAGATGGAGTTTAATTCTGATAAATGTGAGGTGCTGCGTTTTGGGAAAGCAAATCTTAGCAGAACTTATACACTTAATTGTAAGGATTTTGGATTAGTGGTGCTGGAAGAGCACAGCAGTTCAGGCAGCATCCGAGGAGCAGCAAAATCGACGCTTCGGGCAAAGGCCCTTCATCAGGAATAAAAGGGAATTCATACTCTCAACAAACAGTATTTCAAGCTTTTATTCCTGATGAAGGGCTTTTGCCCGAAACGTCGATTTTGCTGCTCCTTGGATGCTGCCTGAACTGCTGTGCTCTTCCAGCACCACTAATCCAAAATCTGGTTTCCAGCATCTGCAGTCATTGTTTTTACCTACTTAATGGTAAGGTCCTAGGGAGTGTTGCTGAACAAAGAGAACTTGGAGTGCAGGTTCATTACTCCTTGAAAGTGGAGTCGCGGGTAGATAGGGTAGTGAAGAAGGCATTTGGTATGCTTTCCTTTATTGGTCAGAGTATTGGGTACAGGAGTTGCAGCTGTGCAGGACATTGGTTAGGCCACTGTTGGAATATTGCGGGCAATTGTAGTCTCCTTCCTACTGGAAAGATGTTGTGAAACTTGAAAGGGTTCAGAAAAGATTTACAGGAATGTTGTTGGGATTGGAAGATTTGAGCCAAAGGGAGAGGCTGAATAAGCTGGGACTGTTTTCCCTGGAGCGTCGGAGGTTGTGGGGTGACCTTATAGAGGTTTACAAAGTTATGAGGGCCATGGATAGGATAAATAGACAAAGTCTTTTCCCTGGGGTGGGGGAGTCCGGAACTAGAGGGCATAGGTTTAGAGTGAGAGGAGAAAGATATAAAAGAGACCTAAAGGGCAACCTTTTCACGCTGAGGGTGGTATGTGCATGGAATGAGCTGCCAGAGGAAGTGGTGGAGGCTGGAACAATTGCAACATTTAAAAGGCATTTGGATGGGTATTTGAATAGGAAGGGTTTGGAGGGATATGGGCCAGGTGCTGGCAGATGGGACTAGATTGGATTGAGATATCTCGTTGGCATGGACGGGTTGGACCGAAGGGTCTGTTTCCATGCTGTACATCTCTATGACTCTATGATATAAGGGACAACATTTTTACAAAGAATGTTTCATATGTGGAATAGACCGCCAGAGGAAGTGGGGTTTCAAGTACAGTTAGAATGTTTAAAAGACATTTGGATGAATGCATGAATAGGAAGGGTTTGAAGGGATACCAGCCAAGCACAGGTGGGACCAAGTTGGTTTGGGAACATGGTGGACTAGTTGGACCAAAGAGTCTGTTTCCAAGCTGAATGATTCTAATTTAGAGTATTTTAAATCATGAGCGCACTAAAGGAATTATTTTGGCATCTTCTCATTCAAATGTACTAATTGATCACTTTATAGTCTTTGGGATGAAATCTTTGAATTCCCTACCTAATGTCAATGTAAAAGAAAAAGGTTTGCATTTCTCTAGTGCCTTTAACAACTTCAGGCTGGCCCAAAGACGTCACAGACATTAAAATGAAGCCACTGGTAATATGAAATATTCTGGAAGCAATCTCATTGCACAAGTATGCAATGAATCACTATCACCATCAGAAGGCACTGGAAATAAATGCTGACCATGCTATTGATACTCATCCCCAAACTTAAAAAAAATAACTTTTAAACATATGAGAACTTCAATGTCAACAAAGTAGCCAAGTCATGCACAGGGAGATACCATGCTGGGAATGTTAGTTGAGAGGTGGAACTTTGATTGGGATATTTAGGAGAGGGTTTCGCAAAATCTCCCTGTCCTTTGAAGTTATTGCTGTGTAAAAATACAATTTAACCTAAACAAATCTTTGCTACTAATATATTTCCCTATCTCTTTCAGATTGATCTCACAGGCCTATCACCAGAGGAGAGATGGAGGTGAGTGACATGTTTAGTTAAATGGGAGATAAAGGCAATAGTGAGGATGCAGAGGAGATCTACAAGGAAGTGGAGCTGTGAATTCCATAACTGCCATGAAAGACTGAATAGGGGAAGGACTCTTTTTTTTTAAAATATATATATATATGAGAAGACTTGAGGTAGTGATCTCACTTCTCTCAATAATGGTGGATTTTGATTGGTGCATTGGTAAAATGTTTTCACTTCTCAAAGAGTTAAGATGGCTTTCTTTCTGAATGTCAAGGTGCAGTTCCACAAATACTAGTGGTGCTCTGAAATTTCTTGTCAGTTCAATACATCTACAATGAAATGTGAGTTTCGGTAATAGTGATGGGGCAGCTATTGGATCGTTTCTTAAAAATATTAATAAAAACCCATCGGCTTGCTGTCTTTCCCTTTAGGGAAGGAAATCTGCCATCCTTACCAGGTCAAGCCTTGATGTGGCATTGGACCTGCTTGACTTTTACCTACCCTCTGAAATAGCTGAGAAATGCACTCATTTATATTTCAAGAAGCTGACCCACCACCACTTCCTCAAGGCCATGTATAGGCTGTGAATCCTGGTCTAGCCACCAATGACCCCAGACTCTGGATAAAAAGAAATGCAGTAAATTTGCATTTTAGAGACTAGCTCTTAACCTTTTTCCAAAAAAACAAGTAATGATTGCTGTCAAAGTGGAGATCCGCCCATGCTCTTAGTGAGCATTCACAATCTATTTAACT
The DNA here is from genome assembly GCF_004010195.1 of Chiloscyllium plagiosum. Taxonomy (NCBI): domain Eukaryota; kingdom Metazoa; phylum Chordata; class Chondrichthyes; order Orectolobiformes; family Hemiscylliidae; genus Chiloscyllium; species Chiloscyllium plagiosum. Next base: position 117,101,929 of record NC_057715.1, on the reverse strand, counting down.
CTAGGACATCATGTCCTGTTACAGAGGTATGTCTACTCAATATTCACCCAAAATGCCCAAGTCCAGACATGCTGCTTCATCACGTTCCCCCAGCTAAGGCACTGACCCCGCACACGTCATCGGGGATCTTGGAGTCAGTGATTCCACATTGTTTAACCCACCAAGCCTTAATTTTTGTAATGTTATAGTACGTTATGGAGTCTACCATGTGGTCAAAGAGGAACTAATTTTTCTCTTTTTGTTTTAGATATGAATAAAATGTTATATTACCTGCCGACAAAATACTTTTACATAAGATTTCTTACGGGAAGTGAGCGCTTTGCGATAGAGAGCAAGCACAGATTTTAGAAATTGTGTATTCGTTCTGGGAAAGATGAGGTTTTACTTAAAGTGAATCAAGTTAATTTTTGTTAAAAACTTTTTTGAAGTAATTTTAATTTTAAATAATGCAAGGGATGATACCCCTGGTCTCTGGGCGTCTGTCCATTTAACATGTTAATTCCAAGTTTTAACCCTCAACCAACTTCACTAAATCAGTTAATGTAGATACTTATTTCACTGATGTTATGTGATCTTGCTGTGTGGAACTGGAACCCCGTACTTCATACATCATTGATTTTTGTTGGCATTGTGAGGAAGTCCGACATTAGGCAAGAGTGTAGAGTTGAGGCCATAATCAGATCAGTCATGGTCGTCTTGAATGTTAGAGCAGACTGGAGGGGCCAATTGCCTCATGCTTGTAATTCGTGTTTGTACGTATGTGCAGTTCTAATCGCCAGAGTACGTAGAGGAGGTAGTCACACATGAGGTAAGCACTTGAAAGAGATTTTCAAGACCGATAGCCAATGCGGCCAGGTTTTAGCTGTTAGGTAGTGTTACAACGCGGAGTCGAACCCCTCTGCTAATTAAAACTAAAACACCCAGAAAAGCTAGTCTCGCCTCTTAATCTGTTTAAAATGTGAGAGAGGGAAAGAAAACCCCTGATTTCCCAGTTTATAGAAAAATGAAAGTTTATTTTCCTAGCTCTAACAGTGAACAAAAATGATAGTAAAATGTCAGGTATGTGGGTTAGATTGATCTTAGAGTAGGATAAAAGGTCTGCACAATACCGAGGGCCGAAGGGCCTGTACTGTGCTGTACTGTTTTTTACTTTCCAGAAACCATTAACAAATCTGAGTCTCGTTTTTCTCAACTAATCATTATCTGAACGTAACTCTATTAAAATTCTGCTCAAATAACACAATTATTAAACATTAAATTAACTTAACCTCTCAAAGCTCATACAGTCTCTAATGCTGTCTTCCTTCCGGTCTTTCAAATCTGATGTCTTCTCACTGAGCTGTTGTCTTAAATTTTTTTTACTGTTTTTCTACTGGAAAAGGTACCTTTGATAGTGTCTTCTGAGAGATTTCTTTGAGAGTCCTTTCAGATTATATGTGCTGTCATGTTCAATGACAGTTGTTGTGACTAATTTTCAAAATGGCCTTTTTAAATCCCCAAGACTTGTATCCTCTCATTGGTCTGATGTTGTCAATACGATCAAGTTAAAATTCAGTTGGTTTTTGGTATCCTGGGCATAATTTTAAATTAATTGGTTAAATTCAAATCCAGTTGTCTTAACATCAAAATACAGCCACATGCTGATTGTTACGTATTATCGATTCTCATCACTCTCTGCACCTGTCAAGCTAATCACAGATGCACGTGCTGTTACAATCTCTCCTCAGAAGAGGCACATCTCTCTTAAAGTGACCATATAGTCTTTCAACTTCGTAACAGATGGATTAAGAGACTGGGTTCTTTCCTCTTGAATATAGAAGGCAGCTGTAAGAGGATGATCTATTATCTAACAATAATTAATGACTCACAATGCAAATTATTATATTTAAATAAAATAATATAAATTAAAGTTATTTTGATGCTAGGCACAGAAAGTTCCCACACGTGGAAAGAGCAATCCCAATAGCCATCAATATTATGTAATTTCTAAAACCTTTGTATGGTCATCACAGCAACCCTCTCATCTTTACTATAATGCGCATCCATTTTGCAAGTAGTTGTTACAACATTTTATTTATAAGAGGGAATGAATAGTTCCCCAAGACTATATGTTTGACTCCATAACATGACATCGTAACTGTGTTAAGGCTGAGTGAGTTAAACTATGTGGAGCCACAGCTCCACCCAAAAGTAAAAAGAAACTTCTTTGCACAGAAAATATTGAGAATATGTAACTGGCTGCCAAGGAATGGTTGAGGCAAGTAAAATGTATTTAAAGGGACTCTAGATAAGCTGCTGATGGGGAAGGAACATGACTTTAAGCTGATAGAGTTGGATGGGTTGGGAGAAGGCTCATAGGGTGCATAAATGTTAGCTTGGATAGTTTGAGCTAAAACTGGCCTGTAATTTTGTTTTCATGTGATGTTATGTAATTCCAGCAATTGTGACTCTTCAATAAGCATTTAATTCATTGCAAAGTTTTATTTTCATTCGTGGAATGCGGGTGTCAATGGCAAGGCCAACATTTAACTATACAAAACGCTGGTGCGGCCACACTTGGAATATTGTGTATAGTTCTGGTCGCCCCATTACAGAAAGGATGTGGAAGCATTGGAAAAGGTGCAGAGGAGATTTACCAGGATATTGCTTGGTCTGGAGGGAAGGTCTTCTGAGGAAAGGCTGAGAGACTTGGGTCTTTTCTCATTGGAAAGAAGAAGGCTAAGGGGGGGATTTGATAGAGGCATACAAGATGATCAGAGGATTAGATAGGGTAGACAGTGAAATACTTTTTCCTAGAATGATGACGTCAGCTTGTACGAGAGGGCATAACTACAAATTGAGGGGTGATAGATTTAAGACAGATGTTAGAGGCAAGTTCTTTATGCAGAGAGTGGTAAGGGCATGGAATGCCCTACCTGCAGCCATGTTAGGGAGATTTAAACAATCCTTAGATAAGCACATGGATGATTTTGGGATAGTGTAGGGGGATGAGCTGAGAATAGTTCACAGGTCGGTACAACATTGAGGGCCGAAGGGCCTGTTCTGTGCTGTATTGTTCAATGTTCTATTTGTTGCTTATCCTGAATTGCCCTGGGGAAGGTTCGTGGTGAGCTGCCTTCTTAAGCAGTTGCAGTCCTTGAGATGTGTGGTCACCCACTGAGACAAGTTTTTGTTCCAGATTTATCAATTAATTATATTTAAATTCCATCTGCTGCCATGGTGGGGTTTGAACTTGTGTTTCTGGATTACTGGCCCAGTGTTATTACCGCTGCGGTAGCATCTCTGAACTGCTTTAGGACAACCCGCGGCCACGAAAATGAAAAGAAAACTTGCATTACATTGTCACTTTCTATTTACTGCGCTTTGTTTTATTGCAGGGTGGAACATGCACGGATGCATGCCAAGCACCGAGGGCACGAGGCGATGCATGCAGAGATGGTGCTCATTCTCATTGTTACCTTGGTGGTTGCACAGATTCTTCTTGTCCAGTGGAAGCAGAGACATGCCAAGTCCTACAATGTAAGGGTGTATTTATTTCATACAAGGCAGCATTAAAAGATGATTGGCAGGTCAGATGATTGGACAGAGCAGAAAGAATTCTAGAGAAAGAGTAAATAGTTGATCAGGAGCAAGTAATTAGTGTACGTGAAAAAGCTGGCTAGAAATATAATAACAAATACCAAAAGTTTCTATTGGTATTTTTAAAAAGTAATGTTGATGATCTAGGGTGAGAATGGGAAATTAATTGTAGGTAGATAAATTTTTGTTAGGCAAAGGTGTTAAGGGATATGAAAAAAATAGATCTGTGGAGTTAGGCCATAGATCAGCCATTGAATGATGGAACAGGTTAGAGATGCTGAATGACATACTCTTATTCCTGTTGTTCCTGTGAAATAGATGACGCAAATTTTTTTTTCTGTCTTCACTCTTGAGGATGCAAAAATAATTCCAGTAATAGCTGTAAATCAGGAGATGGAAAGGAGAGGGAAGTGGTTCTGAGCAACTGAATAACCTGTGAACTTGCAAGTCAGATGGAGCCAGATGGGCTTCATCCTAGGGTCTTAACAGAGATTTAAAATGAGATAGTGGTGTGTTGCTTATTAATTTTTCAAAGTTTCTGTTTCTGGATGAGTTCCATGAAATTGAAAAATGCCATTTATGACATGTCGACTTAAGGAGATAGTGAAACAGAAAACAGGAAAATATAGACAGTTAGCTCGATATTTTGAGAGAGGATGTTAATCGATTAATGAGGAGTTTATATCTTGGCATTTAGAAATACTTCAGTTTGTTGCTAAGAATTGTCATAGGGAATTGTGCAAGAAAAATTGCATTTAACCGATTTTTAAGGAGCTCTTTTGAAGGATTAACGTACTGTGGATATCAAGGAGCCAGTAATTGCTCTGAACTTGGATTCCCAGAAGGCATTTGTAAAAGTGCCACAAAAGTTGCAAACTTAGAGCTCATAAGACATAGGAGCAGAAATTAGGCCATTCAGCCCAGCGAGTCTGCTCTGCTATTCAATCATGGCTGATAAGTTTCTCAGCCCCATTCACCTGCTTTGTCCCCATACCCCTTGATCCTCTTGATAATCAAGAACCTGTCTATCTCAGTCTTAAATATACTCAATGACCTGGCCTCCACAGCCTTCTGTGACAATGAATTCCATAAATTCCCCACTCTGAAGAATTTTCACCTTATGGTATAGGGAGTACAGGTTAGCATGGCTAAAAGCATGGCCAGCTGGCAAAGGCATAGTAGCTAAATTTGCCAATGATCCAAAGCTAGGTAAAGCAGATGTAAAGCAGTTGTAGATGGATATAGATAGGTTGAATGAGTGGGCAGAAATCTTGCAGGTGGTGTACAGTGTGGGAAAGTGTACCTCATTTGTTCAAGCATTTGAGATATTTTGCCTTTCCAGGGTTATCTGAGGTGTACTGGGCACTTGACAGGACCAAATGAGGGAGTTTTGGGCCCTTTCATGATTTTGTGCGATATTGAGTGAGAAATGATCTGATTAGGGTGATCGTTATCCCACAGGATATGAACAAGTTGCTTGGGCCCTATTTACAAGGTTGCTGATAAGACCAATCTTATAATGTATGGAGCTGTGGAAATTTGAACGTGCATATTGACCAATGAAGGTAGGTTATTGGGGGTAGATGGGAATGTGAAATTCAAAGCACAAATAGATCAGCTATAACCTTAATGAATGGCAGAACAAGCTCTGTTATGTTATGTGTTAGAGTTAGTACACCGCATACCTTTAAGAAAGATGCTCATGTCCTATTTAAACAGTGTGTGTGACCTGAAGGGTGAAAGGTCTCAGGCTTCACCTTAACTGGGAGCCACTTGAAGCATGATGTAATTAGCTTAATATTAACCTAATATTAACTTTTATATAATGACCTAATCTAAATTGTAATATTCATATATATTATGAGTTGTGATAAACATGTGTTGAAGCTTTCAATACTAAGTTAGCCATGTCCAGTTCTTATGTTATGGGATCTAGCATAAACATTGCCACATCAGGAACAAATATCCTCCTGGAGGCAAAGCCCACACCAGGGTGGCAGTTCACTAACTATGACATAGCACTCCAGACTCAAAGGGCCTAATAGCCTGTTTTTGCTCTTAAGTCATTTGTGTATATGTTACTGAATGAATAACCTGAAGAACAAGAGTTCAAAACCCATCATAGGTAGTTTGAGAACTTAGATTTTAAGAAACCCCCGTTCTCTTATTTCACAGGATTGGAGATACAAAAGAGTAGAAACAGCTTCAGTCAACTAAAACAAAAATTGAGACTCCATCTGATATAACTGCATCGTTCATGTCCCAGGCCTTCAGGAGATGTAATGCCCATGGAGTGGATGCATCGCAATTCATCAGAATATTGCTATATTCGTAATAAGGATCATGACTTGGAGGTGCTGGTGTTGGACTGGGGTGGACAAAGTTCAAAATCACACAACACCAGGTTATAGTCCAACTGGTTTATTTGGAAGCACCAACTTTCAGAGTGCTGCTCCTTCATCAGGACAACCACCTGTGAAGGAGCAGTGCTCCGAAATCTAGTGCTTCCAAATAAACCTGTTGTACTATAACCTGGTGTTGTGTGATTTTTAACACCTTAATAAGGGAGTTAAATTGCGAGAACACATTGCACAGTTGAAACTTGTATTCCCTTGTAGATTAAGTAGTCGTCTAATGGAGACATTCAAAGGATTTGGTAGGATAGATGGAGAGAAACTGTTTTCTTTGGGTAATGGTACTAAAGGATGTAGTTAATTAACAAATCAGCTATGATCTAATTGAATAGTGGAACAGACTCTGAGCTGGATGTTCTGCAGTAATGGTGACCAATTAATCCTGTTTAGAAAAAAAGCAACTGTCTGTACTAGGTGTGTATGTCATGTGCCTCCAGTCTTAGGCCAATAATAACTTAATTCTTAAAATAATTTCACTGGATATAGGTGTCATTGGCTAGAACAGCATTTACTTTAGAAGGTGGTGATGATCTGCTACTATGCAGCGCTGCAGTTATAGTGCAGGTATACCCATGGTGCTGGTAGGAAGGGAATTTGACCCATTGACACTGAAATAGTGATGATAATTGCCTTCTGAAGTGCCTTAGCAAACCACCCAAGTAATGGCCAATAAGTGATGTACTCGTCATGTCTGATTAACAGGAATAAATATAAAAAAAGCTAGAAAAGTGTGTGGTGGAGGATGGGCTACACCTTGTGATTGGAAATATTAGCATAAAAATGTAGAATCCTTCCAGGATCTTATAAATATGCTCAACGCCGCTGAAATGTTTCTTGTCTCGGACTGTAAGAATAACATGTATACTGCAGTGTGAATAACTCCCAACAGGGTTGATTGCATCAAGGCACAAAAAAGGAACCAATGCTCAGGGGATAATCAAGGAGAGGAGGAAAGAAGGATCTAGCTGTTTGCTTTTATTCTCCTGAGAATGGTGACATAGTTCCCCCGGTCCCCTGTTGTCCTTCTGAATCTTTAGGATTTATTGATTGCCCATACTAATTTTTTTGTTGCAGCACCAACAACTTACATTTATATAGCATTTTTAATGTAATGAAATGTTCCAAGGTGTTTCACTGAAGCATTCAAAAACAATGTAAGACACCAGGTCACTTAAGGAGATATTAGGGCAAAAGCTTGCTCAAAGAAGTAGGTTTGAAGCAACATCTTGAAGGATGAAAGTGAGCTGGAGAGCTGTAAGGAAAGAATTCCAGAACTTAGGACCCTGGCAGCTGGAGATATGGTCCTCAATGGTGGGAAAAATTTGACTGGAATGTGCGAGTGGCCAGAATTAAAATGCAGATATCTCAGGAACATTGTGAGGTTAGCAGAAATTGTGGAGAAAGGAAGCAGCAAACTCATGTAGGAATTATAAAAAAAGGTGGCAATGCTCTGCATCTTAATTTAATTCAATCTTTATTCTAATCACTATTCTTTGTCAAGCAGTTAATGCATTGTTCTCTATAAATTAAAGCAATTTCCCTTCTATGGAACTTCCTATTAAGCTCTGCAGTATTCTGGAGAGAATGAGGGCTGGAGATCGGAGTCAAAAAGTGTGGTGCTGGAAAAGCACAGCAGGTCAGGCAGCATCCGAGGAGCAGGAGAGTCAATGTTTTGGGCATAAGCCTTTCATCAGGAATGTGGGGGATAAATGTATATTCCCCACATTCCTGCCGAAGGGCCTTTGCTCTAAACTCCGACTCTCCTGTTCCTCGGATGCTGCCTGACCTGCTGTGCTTTTCCAGCACCACACTTCTTGATTCTGCAGTTTTCTGTTTAGTTGCCCCTTTGTCGCTAGGCAGATGTGAGACAATTGACAATAGAATTAGCAAATGGTGAATGGGAGTTTACTTTTTTTCTGCTGCAAGTTCTGTGTTCTGAAAGATGCGGCCTGAAGAGTCAGTGGAATCTGATCTAATAGGAACCTTCAAAAAGGAACTTGTTAAATATTTGAAGGGATCAAAATGGTTAGGCTGTGGGGAAAGAGCAGGAGAATCGATTAATTGGATAGGGCTTTCAAAGACACACAGGCTGAGTATTGCTGAAAAGATAGATGTGTTGCTTAAGTATTTCATCTTGCATTCATCAGGACAATATAAGAATACCAAATTTGAAACTATTACAACAGTTTATTGTACAGGGGAAAATGGCACTGATTGGCAACTGACTGACCTTGCTATGGAAAAAGTAATGGGGAATCTCAGCCAAGTTTGGCAGTCTTGTGTTTCTCCTGAAGAGTGAAAGGGAAAATGTTTTGGCAACGTGCCACGCTTTAAATCAAAATTTTATTTCTGTATTGCCAAATGGGCTGAATGGCCTCCTGCTGTGCTGTCAGGTTCCGAGTGAAGTATGCCTTCATGCTATGTGATCTTGTCTCTCCTTGAAACACTCTTCCTCAAGAGGTAGAACCTTCAAACCCGGTAAAAATGGGCATAATTATAGCTTTAATTATTGTGAATGTGAGTCACAAATTCAGACCAGACAGCAAATGAAATTCTTTCACAGTGAGTGGGGTTTAATAAGCTACAAGAGTACTTTGGGTGCAGCAAAGACATCGAAACAAGCAGAGTGCCAGGCTGGGAGAAGCTTTGAATGTTGTTGTGGTTCTGTTTGCCGAGCTGGGAATTTGTGTTGCAGATGTTTCGTCTCCTGTCTAGGTGACATCCTCAGTGCTTGGGAACCTCCTGTGAAGCGCTTCTGAGATGTTTCCTCCGGCATTTATAGTTGTTTGTCTCTGCTGCTTCCGGTTGTCCGTTCCAGCTGTCCGCTGCAGTGGCCGGTATATTGGGTCCAGGTCGATGTGTTTGTTGATAGAATCTGTGGATGAGTGCCATGCCTCTAGGAATTCCCTGGCTTTGTCCTGATGAGTTGTTGTCTGAGAGTGGCTGTTGGTTTGTGTGCTGTTATGAGTCCCAGTGGTCGTAGTAATCTGGCTGTCTGTTCAGAAATGTTCTTGATGTATGGTAACGTGGCTAGTCCTTTGGGTTGTGGCATGTCCTCATTCCGTTGTCTTTCCCTTAGGCATCACTAGGACAAAGGACCCGATACCCAGCATGAGCAAAACCAATGTAATGTACAAAATCCCATGCAAGGACTGCACATAACACTACATAGGACAAACAGGAAGACAGCTAACAATCCATATCCATGAACACCAACTAGCCACGAAACAACATGACCAGCTATCCTTAATAACCACACATGCAGATGACAAGCAACATGAGTTCGACTGGGACTACACTACTATTACAGGACAAGCCAAACATGAACAGCCAGGGAATTCCTAGAGGCATGGCACTCATCCTCAGATTCTATCAACAAACACATCGACCTGGACCCAATATACCGGCCACTGCAGCGGACAGCTGGAACTGACAACCGGAAGTGACAGCGACAAATCACTATAATGCCGGAGGAAACATCACAAAAGCGCTTCACAGGAGGCTCCCAAGCACTGAGGGTGTCACCTAGACAGGGGACGAAACATCTGCAACACAAATTCTTAGCTCGGCGAACAGAACCACAACAACGAGCACCCGAGCTACAAATCATCTCACAAACTTTGAAGCTTTGAATGTTTTTCCCAATGATTTGTTTTGGGGCACTGCCATTTTACCTCCAGGATCTAGTCCAGGCTGTTGAGGTGAAAGTCTTAGCGTGGTGTGTCTCCAGTCACAAGGGTTCTGTATGGCTCTCTCTCTCTCTCTCTCTCTCTCTCACACGTGTATTGACTGTGAGTGTTATATTAAATATGTCTTCTGTTCTCATGCAGCTCGTGACACTATTCCAGATGTGGGTTGTGCCCCTGTATTTCACAGCTAAACTGCACTGGTGGAGGTTCCTAGTGATCTGGGTGCTGTTCTCATTAATTACAGCATTTATTACTTTCCGGGCAACACGGAAACCATTGGAGGGAACGACGCCCAGGTAATGTGCTGTGTGAATGAGGCAGATCTGTTGGGGGAATTGTATCCCGTTTGATCATTCCCATCTTCTGTGTAAATACCAACTATTTCCTAACTACCATCAGCTCTGAAGAAGTGTCACTGGGCCCCAAAATGTTACCTCTGATTTCTGTCCATGCCTGCTGCCAGACTTTTGCAGTAATTTTTGTTTTGTTTCTGATTTCCAGTATCCTCAGTTTTTTTTTCCCCATTTTTTTTATTTCCATTTCTGTTTCAGCTATAGATAATGATCCAGTGTTTTCACATGCACACAGCTATGGCCACAACCCCATGTCCCTGTTGGATGGTCAGGGCTGTGGGGAAACTGTTCTATTAGAGGGTTACTCCTGTGGGAGCGTCACCCTGTCAGAGGGCCAGGGGAGCATCATCAGTGTTTTGGATGTTAAACCGATCCTATTGTCCTCGAGGGTCGCTATTCTTTGGAATGCTGACATTGTGGAATGTTATATGAATGCAATCTTTTTCTTTTTGGGCACTCAGTCTAAGTAACAATTCAGTGCAGTACTGACAGAATACTTCCTGACATCTCTTCTAAACTTGCTTCTCAATGCTTATTGCTTCTTTGCCAGCTCACGGCTTCCACTCCCTGCTAAACCTACCCACTCTCCACTCCTCATTTGTTGTCAATCAGTTACTCCAAATTGTCATCGTTTCATTTAATCAGGCATCTCATCCTATTGCAAAGGAAAGTTACTGTTCGCAACATGAATTGGAAGTCTCTTTCTGGTAGTTGATTATTATTGCCAAATTGACGCAATGCTAGTTTATGGTGGGAAGCGTAAGTAACTTGTCCACCTTCAGGAGGAGAGGAATTTTAGTTCTACTAAATAATTAAATTTACAATAGAAAGCTTGTCTCAGTAATGGTGACCATGAAACTCATCGGTTGAATTAAAAGCCACCAGGTTCACTAAGGTCCTAAGGAAAGAAATTGCCTACATGTGACTCCAGAGACACAGCAATTTTGATTGGACAATTAGGGATGTACAATGCATGCTTGCCTAGCCAGTGATACCCATTTCCTGTGAATGAATGTTTTTTAAAAGAAAACTCGTTGTTTGGCTGAACGAGTCTGTGCTGGTGTTTAGTATTCACATGAGCCTCTTATTTTGCTTTATCAGTCTCAATGAGAAAACAGTTAATAGAAGCAGTTTTGTGCTCGAGTTCACCAGTAAACAGAGGTAGCCCAACTCGTCTTGCAAGACTTTATACATTTCTTAAAAGTCTGTTCATTGAATATGAGCTTTTCTGGCTATGCCCATATTTCTTGCCATTTCTAATTGACCTTGAAGGTGGTGATGAACTGCCACATTGTACCACCGCAGTCCATGGTATAGGAACACCCACGATACTGTTAAGGAGGGAGTTTTGGGATTATGACCCGATAGCAGTGAAGACATGGCAATTGTATTCCCAGTTCTTGAAATACTGGGCAAAATCAGCAAGTCTGGCAGCATCTATTGGCGAGAAAGGCAGTTAATATTTCAAGTCTGTTACGAGTTCAACAGAACCGAGGTTGGGGTCAGATGGAAACTTGCAGATGGTGGTGTTTCCATACATCTGTTTTCTATGCTCCTCTAAATGGCAGAGGTCATGGATTTGGGAGGAGCATGTTGTAGGTTATACATGCTGCTACCTTTGTGCGTCAGCGATGAAGGGAGTGAATTTTGACATTGGTGAGAGGCTACCACTGCCGCTAGTTTGTCCTGAATGGTGCCAAGCTCCTTGATTGTTGTTAGAGCTGCACTCATCCAGGCAAATGGGAAGTATTCCATCAAGATGCTCATTAATGCTTTATAGTTGGGAGACAGGCTATGGGAAGACAGAGGTGTGTTTCAAACTACAGAATTCCTAGTCTTGCACCTATTTTTGTAGCCACAATATTTATGACCAGTTCAGTTTCTGGTCACTTATGACCCCGAGGATGTGATAATCATTGTCTCTTTCTTTCCTCTTATTCCAGGCTGGTTTATAAATGGTTTCTCCTACTCTACAAATTAAGCTACGCTAGTGGGATTGTGGGCTATGCTGGAGTAATGTTCACCCTCTTTGGCATAAACTTATTATTTAGGTAAGGATATTAACATTTAATTTCCTTTAATAAAACTTTATTGAATATGTGGATCAGTTGTCAATCTTTCAGTTGTCAAAAGTAGTTATGTAGCCTTGAGGTAAGTGAACAATTCTCTATTGTGGAGATGCAATAAACACAGCAGCAAAGTCAAATATAAAGGAAAAATTGTGAAAAGCTGTTTGGTAATGTTATTGTTTCATATCCTGGGATTCCTTGCCAAAGTTAATTGTGAAACCACCATTGTCACATTGACTGCAGAGGTTGAAAGATCTCCACCTTCACCTTCACAGGAATACTGGAATGGGAAGTAAATACGGGCCTTGCTACTGATAGCAACATTCCTGCGCAAAGATTAAAGGTTAAAGAATAATACATTGCTGGGTTCCTTAGATCACTAGACAAAGGAGGAAAAGTAGACCATTCAGCCCATTGAGTCTGCTCTGCCATTCGGTGAGATCATGGCTGATCCGATAATCCTCAACTCCATTTTCCTGCCTTTTCCCCATAACCCTTGCTTCCCTTACCTCAGCCTTGAATATACTTAAAGACACAGCTATGCCAGCCCTCTGCATTAAAGAATTCCACAAATTCATGTCTTGTTAATCGTTAGTATATTGTGAAAGGTTGAGCTGTCGGTATTGTGATGTCCCATGTTCTGTGAAAAGCCTTTCGTGAAATGTCCCATTTAGACCAAAAAGGAGCTGGGGAGTACTCAGACTAATAATTTGGTTTCCTGGTAATGCAATCAATAGGCATAACCCGAGGTTGCTGTGGCTAGGAACAGCCAAGAAGCAAGGATAAATGGAAAACCTGTGGCATTGTTATTCTTTAACCTGTCTTTATGGAATACGAAAAGAAAAACAGAAGTGACTGGAAAAGTGCAGCAGATCTGGCAGCATCTGCAAAAATAAAACAAAGTTAACATTTTGGGTCTGAGGAAGGGTCACCGGACCCGAGACTTTAACTTTGATTTCTCTTCACAGATACTGTCAGACCTGCTGGAACTTTTCCAGCAACTTCTGTGTTGTTTCTGATTTATAGCATCCATAGCTCTTTTTGGCTTTTATTCAGGAAATGGAATACTTAGGTGACAGAATACAAACAAAGTTTCCTTTGAATGGAACGGTTTTCTGTTTGGCAGTTTTTGAACAGACCCTGGTGTTGAAAGCAGATCTCTGACAGTAGAATGGAATGAAGACTGTTAGTGTTTTGCTATATAATTGGTAAGTGCAGAGAGCTGAAGACAGAAAGGGCAAGGGAATGTGGACTAAGTAACAAGATCCATCAATGTTTGTTGTTAGAGCCTACCAAACCACTTAAAGGAGTTGGAGAAGAGACTCTGGAAATTCTGTGCCATAAGCACTGTTAAGACATGAGTAAGAGAACGTTTATGGATATGTGCCTTCTTGGTGCTAAATGTGGCTCAGGACTTCAGAAGGAATACAACTTTTACTGGAAATGATTGAGTGAGAGATCTTGCATAACAGAGACTGAGTTGGAAAGACTGAGAGAAGTATTTAGTCCCAACTGGTGCAGGGGGAATGTGAGTGATTGTAACTACATAAGGAGGATCTTGTACTACCTGCTGAAAATGAAATCATCTTTTCATTTAAAGTATTATTCACCTTTTAATTTGAATAATGTTTTTTTTTAGTTGGTTTGTTACAGTAAAAAGTTTTAAATTGTAATCTTGTCCAGCAGTTTTCTTTGTTGTTGTGGAGATACCTTATCTCTTTTTTTTTTAAAGTTTACCGGTCTCTGAGGGTCATATCATCATTCCTCAGTTGGGTTTAGACTTATTTACCCATAGAGCCTTTCAATGAGAGTGGACTTCCATCAGCTATAAGCAGGTTTTGATTGTCTATTCCAGAAGTGAAAGGAGGTGCAACTCTGCATTATGCTGCTTCCTTGGCAAAAGCAAATGCTGAGTGATTGTGGATTAGAGATTTCCTGGGACCTACAGATGTTCACAGCTTTATCTTTGTCTTAAACTCATGAATATAATTTTTCAATTGGAATTTTGAATACATAAAATGGTTACAACACACAGAGGGACTTTGCTGGCTCTCTACAAGAGCACTCACCTAGTTCCACTCTTTCTCTTTCCTCCCCACCCCTGCCTTCCCTGCAGACTGTTTCTCTTAAGATAATTAGCCAGTTCCTTTTGAAAGTTCGAATTGAATGTGCTTCCACGACACACTCAGATTGTGCAGATCCTTCCAGATCCCAACACTCCCTGTGTAACAATGTTTCTCCACATTTTGCCTTTAGTTCTTTTGTCAATCATCTTAAATCTGTGCCCCCTTGTCTTCCATCCTTCCATCAATTGGAACAGTTTCTCCCACTCTACTCTGTCCAGACTCTTCATTACTTGAAATACCTCTGTCAAATCTCCTCTCAACCTTCTCTTTAAGAAGAACAGCCCCAGATTATCCAGATACATACAAATGAAGAGAAGCAGTACACCACGCAACCCCTTAAGCTTGCTCTAGCATTCAGTTAGATTATGGCTGATCTGTTTGTGTGTCGAATTCCCATCTACCCATATAACCATTGATCCTCTGCCTTAAAAATATTCAATGATCCCTCCTCCAGTGCCCTCTGAGGCAGTGAGTTCCAAAGATGCATAACTGAGAAAGAATTTCTACTCATCTCAGTCATAAAATGCAAACATTCGTTTTAAAGGTATGCCTCTTAGTTCTGGATTCATCCAGAAGAAGAAACTTGAAATCTATATCCACCTTATCAAGACCATTCAGTTTTTTTTACACATTTCAATCAAATCACCTTTTGCTTTTCTAAACCACAATGGAAATAAAGCTTCATGCTAACCTGTATTCATCACTGTTCATTCCATGTACCAATCCAATAAAACTCCTAGAATCGCCTTCAACACATTTACATCTTTCCTTAACAAAAACTGCTCGCAGTTTTTGAGATCTGGCCTCTGCCATTTCCCTGTGTAACTGAAGCATATCATCCTTAGTTTCGTGTTCAATTTCACTCAATGAAGAATGGCAAACTGTATTATGCTTCTTGATTATCTTCTGTTCTCCATCTCCCCACGCGCCTGAAGACCCTCATTCCTGGAACTGTTCTCATGAATCTGTTCTGTTGACCCACTAAAGCTTTCCGATCTTTCCTAAAGTGTTATTCCCTGAAATGGGCACAATGCTCCAATAGAGGGTGAATCTGAGTTGTACAGGGTTCACCTCAACTTCCTTATTTTTCTACACAGGACTTGAGAGCTTAACCTTGAAACGTTGACTCTCCTGTCCCTCGGATGCTGCCAGACTGGCTGTGCTTTTCTAGCACCACACTTTTTTTACTCTGATCTCCAGCATCTGCAGTCCTCACTTTCCCCTTCAAAATGTTAACCGTCTTCTGTCCTCAGATGCTATGAGAGTTGCCAGCAATTTCCGTTTTGCTTGTTCCTTACCTTTTGCCCTGCAAATTTTCTAAACCACGTGTGCCCCTTTTCCTTGACCTGTTTCTCAACTTTCTCGGTCTGCCCTGTCACCTTTGTAGATTCATGTGCATTTATCCCAAGATTTCCTCTGCTCTTGCACCCCCTTTAGAATTGTACCTTTTATTTTGATTTCTCTGTCTTATGCTTTCTATTAAAATGAATCCACCACTCTTCTCTGCACCAGATTACATTTGCCTCTTTCCACACATCCCAACAACCTTCAAATGTTTATTCAATTCACTATTGAAGTTATAATTGAACCTGCTTTCACCACTTTCTGCCTTGAAGCAGTTTTTCTTTATTTCTTCCTCCAAAAATCATGGATGATTTTCAACTCCATATAAAGGTGAAAGATATTAATAAATCCGAGACGGAATTCAGGAAAATATGAATTCAGAAGACTGTGACACATTATAAGAAGGTAACTTAGAGTCATAGAGTTGAACAGCATGGATGTAGACCCTTTGGTCCAACATGTCAATATGACCAGCTATACTAAATTAATCTAGTCCCATTTGCCAGCACTTGGCCCATATCCCTCTAAACCCTTCCTATTCATGTACCCATTCAGATGCCTTTTAAATGTTGTGATTGTACCAGTCTCTACTTCCTCTGGCAGCTGTTTCCATATGTGCATTACCTTCTGCATGAAAAAAATGCTCCTTCGGCCCTTTTTAAATCTTTACCTTCTCACCTTAAACCTATATCCTCTAGTTTTGGTCTTCCCTACCTTGGAAAAAATACCTTAGCTATTTACCCAATCCACACTGCTCATGACGTTTCAAACCTCCATAAGGCCACCCTTCAGCCAAAGATGGTCCAGGCAAAATAGCCTATTAATCCTCTCCCTATAGTTTAATCCCTTCAACCATGGAACATCCTTGTAGATCTTTTCTGCATCCTTTCAAGTTTAACAACATCTTTTCTATAGCAGGGAGACCAGAATTGAATGCAGTATTCCAAAAGTGGTCTAACCAATGTCCTATACGAGACATGCAACATAACCTCCCGGCTCTTATATTTGATGCACTGACCAATAAAGACAAGTGATCCAAACACCTTCCTCACTAACCTGCCTACCTATGATTCCATCTTAAAGGAACTATGAACCTGCCTTACCAAATGAAGTACTTCACATTTATCTAAATTGAACTCCATTTGCCATACCTTGGCCCATCTGATCAAGATCCTGTTGTACTCTGCGATAACTTTCCTGGAGGTTTTTAACAGGTTTAGCAGCCTTAAAAGAGGATACATGTGCAGGCCAAATGAGATTTATCCCAAGTTGTTCATGGAGGCAATTTAGGGAGATTGCAGGGGCTGAGACAGTAAATTTGAAATTGTTTCTAGCCGCAGGTGAGATGCTAACAAACTGAGGACTGCAAATATTGCCCCGGTGTTTAAAAAAAGGAGAGGAAAGGACAGACCAGATGATGGTAGAGAGATGTTTCTGTAACTGGAAGTCTGTTTCCAGTGGGATTTTGCAGCTGGGTGCTGGGACCCTTACTGTTTATGATGTACACTAATTACTTGGATTTAAATGTAGGGGATATGATCAAGAAGTTTGCAGCTAACCTGTGAACTCCAGAGTGGGGTAAGTAGAGAGGAGTATTGCTGTAAACTGCAGGAAGATAACAGTAGAGTAGTCATGTGAGCAAAGCAGTGACAAATTGAATTTAACCTGAAAAGGGTGAGGTAATGCATTTGTGGGGGTGGGGGATTTGCTAACAAAGCAAGAGATTACACTATGGTTATGTTGGAACTGTATAAAATGCTGGTTAGGCTACAAATAGAGTACTGCAGGTAATTCTAGTCACCACATTACAGGAAGGATGTGATTGCATGTGAGAGGGTGCAGGTGGGATTTACCAGGATGCTGTCTGTGTTGGGGCGGGGGGGTCTGAGCTGTGAGGAAGAGTTGGTTAAGCTGGGATTGTTTTCTTTGGGGTATCAATGGTTGAAAGGAAACCTGATAGAGGTGTATAAGATTGGGCATAGGTAGAGTGAATAAGGCATTTTCCATCACTCGAGAGATCAGTAATGAGGAGCATAGATTTGAATGTTTGTAAGTTTGCAGATGACACCAAAATTGGTGGTGTACTGGACAATGAAGAAGGTTATCTAAGATTACTAAAAGATCTTGATCAATTGGGTCAATGGGCTGAGGAGTAGCAGACGGAGTTTAATTTGGATAAATGTGAGATAGGGCAGGATTTATAAAGTTAATGGGAGGGTCCTGGATAGTGATGTGATGGAACAGAGACGCCTAGGGTTCAGGTAAATAATTCTTTGAAATTTGCATCACATGTAGACAGGGTGGTTAAGAAGACATTTAACACACACTCCTTCATTGCTGAAAACTTATGCGTAATGGAGTTAGGATGTCATGTTCAGGTTAGATGGGACAATGTTGTGGCCTCTTCTGGATTATGTCCAGTTCTGGTCGCCCTGTCATTGGAAGGGTGTTATTTAAATTAGAGAGCGTTCAGAAACGATTTACCAGGATGTTGCTGGGAAAGGGAGGTTTAAGTTATAAAGATAGGCTGAGACACTTTTTCTAACTGGAGCATTGAGGTTGAGGGTTGCCATGAGGGATGTTGATCAGATCAATAGCAAGGTTTCTTTTCTCTAGGGTGGGGGAGTTCAAAACGAGGGAGCGTGTTTCTAAAATGAGAGGAGAAAGATTTAAAAAGGACATTAGGGACAACTTGTTTTTGCACAGAATGTGGAATGAACTGCCAGAAGTGATAGATGCAGGTACAGTTACAGCATTTAAAAGACATTTGGAAAAGTACATGAATAAGAACAGTTTGGAGGGATATGAGCCAGACACAGGCAAGTGGGGCTACTTTAGTTTGGGAATGTGGTTGGCATGTACAAGTTCGAGCAAAGGGTCTGTTTCCATTATGCATTGTGATTCTATAAAGTCAGCAGTAAGTAGGAAGACTAAGAGGAGAGTTGAGGATAAATCTTTTCACTCAGAATGTGGTGAGTTCCAGACTCTCACCACCTAAAAGCGTGGTTGAGTTAGAAACACTCATAATATTTAAGCAGTATTTAGATATTCAATTGCAATGTCATAGCTTCCAGGGCTGTGAGCCGTGAGTGGAAAATGGGATTAATTTAATCAGGTCTCTGAATGGTGTAGGCATGTTATGCTGAATGGCTTTCTTCTGTGCTGTAAAGGTCTGAGAGTATTGGAGTGAAAGAAGCATAGATCTGTTTTGAGGGAACCTGAATAAACATGAGCAAGGAAAGGATGTGGTGATACACTGCAATGGGGTTGGGAGGAGGCTTGACAAGTATAAACACCATAGAGACCTGTTGGGCCTGTTTCTATTGGGTAAACACCATAGTTTGTTGTGTGTACTTGAGCTGTAATGAAGCCATAGAGCCTGTGGATGGCGGTGTTTCTCCCTGAAGAAGCCCAGGCTGCCTGCTGTCAAATACAGTGAGACGTGGCACAAATGCAGACTGCTGCAGCTGTAGAGGAAGACCCGGAAGGGTGAGGCCTGTGAGAGTCAGCTACTTACTGAGGGGATCGAGGAGAAAATGATGCGCGATTCCAACCCCCCCCCCACCCTGAACCTTCACCTATAAAGAAAGTGACTGGCAGACTAGAAACACTAGGGGAGGGAGTAATTGCAATGCATTGATGTTAGAATTGATTGCAGTTGGACTATAATGTTTTAATGGACAGCACTTGAACACACAAGGAACAATAGAAGGAAAGTAGAGGGTGCAAAAGAAGCATTAGATGTTTCTGGAGAAACTCAGGAGATCTGGCAGCATCAATGGAGAGCTAACATTTAGAGTCCAGTGACATTTCAGATCTAGCAGCAGCTAAAAAATGGTGCAATGCTGATGACGGAGTGCGATAGGAAAAGGAATGAGTGGGTAGGGGAAAGACAGAGATAAAGGGTAAGCAGACAAAAGTATTTAAAAAGCCAAGAAAGAAGAGAAGCTGGATAGGTGATAATGGGGACTATGAACTGCATTAACTGTTGCAGGGATAGGTAATAGATGATGGAGGTATTCACATTCTGAAAATTATTAAACTCGATGTTGAGTCCTGAAGCTTATAAGGTGCTTAATGGAAGACAAGATGTTGTTCTTTCAGCTTGTATTCACAGGAGCACTGCAGCAGACCTGAAACAGAAATGTTGGCTAGGGAAGACAGTGATATGTTGAAGTGGCAGGTAACTGGAAAGCTCAAGATAATTTTTATGGACACAAGGTAGGTGTTTGGCAAAAATGATCCCTCAGCTTGCGATTCTGCCCCCCCCCCCCCCATTGTAGAGGAGACCACATTGTAAGTGGTGAGCAGATTACATTGAATAAAATGCAAGTAAATCGCTGCTTCACCTGGAATGTGTGTCTGGAGGCTTGGATAGAAAGGAGAGAGGGAGGTAAGTGAGCTGATGTTACATTCTGCATTGCATGGGAAGGTGTTTAGGAGAGGAGGAAGAGTGGCCATGGGTGTCCTGGAGGGAGTGGTCCCTATGGAAGGTTGACAAGGGAGGAGAACGGACTGTGTGTCTGGTAGTGGCGTCACACTGGAGGTGACAGAATTGGTGGCGAATGATCTTCTGGATGTGAATGCTGGTGGGATGGTAGGTGAGGATGATATCTGTGTTGTGGGAGGGAAGAGAGCGCGTGAGGGCTGAAGTGCAGGAGATGAGTTGAACACCACTAAGGGCCATGTCAATCATGGTAGCAGTGAATCCTTGTTTGAGGGAAAAGATTGACATGTCTGAGACTGATGTGGAAGGTGGCATCATCAGATCAGAAGCAACGGAGACTGCGAAACTGGGAGAATGGAATGGAGTCCTTACATGAAGCAGGTGTGAGATGCATCACAAGGCTCAATTCTCAAGGAATACTCAAAACTCAATATTATTCAATCCTCATAGGAACCATATTTTACTAAGTAAACAGGGGGCACAGTAGGTGGCTCACTCAGTGCTGAGTCACAAGGTTGTGAGTTCAAGTCCTACTCCAGAGACTTGAAAATATAATTAATCTTAGCACTCCCTGTGTTGGACTGAGTGAGTGGTTTTTGGATTATACTTTAAAAAAAAAATCCCTGTCCTGTCAGTTGAATCATAGAATCCTTACAGTGTAGAGACAGGCCATTTGGCCCAACAAACCCACACTAACCCTCCAAAAAATAACTTATCCAAACCCATTCCCCTACCGTATTACTCTATGTTTACCCCTGACTAATGCACCTAGCCTACACGTTCCTGAATCCTATGGGCAGTTTAGCATGGCTAATCCACCTAACCAGCATATCTTTGGACTGTGAGGGGGAAACCAGAGCACCTGAAGGAAAATCACTCCAACACTGGGAGAATATGCAAACTCCAAATAGACAGATGCCCAAGGCTGGAATCGAGCCCGAATCCCTGGCTCTGTGAGGCAGCAATGCTAACCACTGAGCTGTCTTGAAGAGATCCTGTGCAGGCCAAGTATTTCATTGGTTATATAGCACTTTGAGGTGTCTGGAAATTTTGAAAGGTGGAATAGAAATGTTTCTCAAATCCTTCTTTCTAAAGGCTATAAACTGTGCACAGCCTGAAAGAAACAAATCATAATTTGCAGACGTTGAGGGCCAAAATCAGAATCTAACCTGTAGATTTAACATTAGTGAACAAGGGATCAGTCTGTGAAACATGCTTTCTGGAAAGCTGGTGCATCTAGCTTGAATCATACAGATGCAAATTTAATGAGCTGCTTTCTGAAAATAAAATATTGGTTACAATATGACTCCATTTTACATGTTTCCACTCTGCAGTTTTAGAAGGAGAGCAAGAGGTAATGGAGGACAGCTTTCGTCACTGAACCAAAAATTCAGATACTGAAATAATCCCCTGGGTGCACAGCAGATGATGAAATTTGAATTTTAAAAGAACTGATTTAAGCTTATAATGCTAATGACCATGATACCATTCTTGAGCCCATCGGTTCACTAATCAAGCAATAGCCTGTCAGTCATTTTCATGGAATCGGACATTTCAGGTAATGCCACAGCCATCACCATCATCATCGCTTGGTATATCCTTTTTGACTGGCAGGACAAACCTAGCAAAGGTGGCAGGAAAGTGGAGAAAGCTTGTTAAGGGTGAAATCAAGCCGAACAGTACAGTACTTACTGAGTGAGTGCTTTTACATTGAGACTTCTAAAGTATCCCACTGTGCCACGACCTTTGCTGGGTCTGTCCTGTGTTACAACACAGGGATAACAAAGCCATACTAAATCAGCCTCACTATCACTAAATTCACACACAGTAAAATTTAAAACACTTCATGATCATCAAAGTTGCCCAATTGTTTGTAGCTGGACTTTACAAAGAAACAATCGTGGACATCAAGTTTATAACTTAATAAATTTTTAATTTTAATAATGTAACTTTAGCAGGACACAGATAAACAATGCTGCAGGTAAAGATGTCCTAAAGCATGGTACATTGGCAAGACCAAGCAGACGCTATGACGACAGTTGAATGGACACTGTGCAACCATCACCAGGGAGGAGTGTTCCCTCCCAGTTGCGGAACACTTCAGCAGTCTGGGACATTTGACCTCAGATCTTCGGGTGACCATCCTCCGAGGTGGACTTTGGGACAAGCAACAACACAAATTGCTGAGCAGAGGCTGATAGCCAAGTTCAGTACCCATGGGGATGGCCTCAACCGGGACCTTCGGTTCATAGGTGGACCCCACTGCTCTATATGCTCTGTTATGAAGGAATAGGTGTGGACTGTATCTTTGAGAGACAGGAAGCTGATAAGGGCTGAAAGCACAGAGTATGCTGAACAATTTAAAAATGTAACATTTAGTTGACACAAATAGTTGGTGCTATGTTGCCATGGTACAAAAATGAATTCAAATTCGGCAGGTTCATAGCTCCTTGAAAGTGGAATCGGAGGTAGATAGGATAGTGAAGGCGGCGTTTGTATGCTTTCCTTTATTGGTCAGAGTATTGAGTACAGGAGTTGGGAGGTCATGTTGCGGCTATACAAGACATTGGTTAGGCCACGGTTGGAATATTGCGTGCAGTTCTGGTCTCCTTCCTATCGGAAAGATGTTGTGAAACTTGAAAGGGTTCAGAAAATATTTACAAGGATGTTGCCAGGGTTGGAGGATTTGAGCTATAGGGAGAGGTTTAACAAGCCAGGGCTGTTTTTCCTGGAATGTCGGATGCTGAGAGGTGACCTTATAGAGGTTTATAAAATCATGAGGGGCACGGATAGGATAAATAGACAAAGTCTCTTCCTTGGAGTGGGGGAGTCCAGAACTAGAGGGCATAGGTTTAAGGCGAGAGGGGAGAGATATAAAAGAGACCTAAGGGGCAACTTTTTCACGCAGAAGGTGGTACATATTTGGAATGAGCTGCGAGAGGAAGAGGTGGAGGCTGGTACAATTGCGACATTTAAAAGGCATCTGGATGGGTATATGAATAGGAAGGGTTTGGAGGGATATGGGCTGGGTGCTGGCAGGTGGGACTAGATTGGGTTTGGATATCTGGTTAGTATGGACGGGTTGGACCGAAGAGTCTGTTTCCATGCTGTACATCTCTATGGCTCTAAACAGCAAGGCCATCTAATTAATATCCACAATTGAAAGCCCAAACTTCATTGATTGTAACCCTCAATCTCTCTCGGGCAATCAGATGGACAGACACAGTTAAGGGATAAATCACAAAGAAAATAGGAGTTGTAATTTACCAGTTCAATAAATACTTCTAAATGATAGATACCAGGCCTGTTGAAGTCCTTGAAGAATCATAGGGGAGTAAAGCTATGCGTCTTGCTTGAATTCCAAAGTCATTGGTTAATACAAACAGTTTTACTAGACGTCTAGAAATATTTAGGTAAAAACAAGGACTGCAGATGCTGGAAATCTGTTTAGGTCAGTTGGCTGGTTATTGGTTTGCACAGCACTGTGGGATCGATTCCCATCACTGGTTTGAAGTTACCATGAAGGACCCTTCTAGAAATATTTGCTTATTTCTTACAGGCTTGGATCCTTTCATCAGAACATTTAACAAGTTTGTAACTGGAGAGAAGTTAGAGAGCGAGAGAATTTCCAGAAGCTCTAACATCTCCCTGTCTCCTGCCAAACCCAGTTAGAATCCATTTTCCTCTTTCCAATCAGCATATCCTGTGGTTGGCGGTTAGAACCTCCCTTGTTTGATCAATTCAACATTTAAATAGCTGCCACCCCTCAATAAAACAATCCCTCAGTTCATGTACAGTGTCCTTAGGTCAATAATTAAGTTGCCTGACTTCCCAGGCTAGTTCCCAGCAGAAAGCATCTGTCTTTGCTCTCTTCTAAAACAAGCTGCTGTTCAAAGTTAAAATCTTAACTTCAGCTCAACTCCAGACCTGAAACTTTTTAAAAAGTTACATAGTGATAATCTGTATACCTGCCAGAATGATGATCGTTGTGTCTGGGACATTGTCATACTCTCAGAATCATGCCTTACAGATAGTGTCAAGCTGCTGATGGACTAATCTGTGAGACAGCTCTCCCAATTTTGGCACTAGTCCCCCAGATGTTAGTAGGGAGGACTTAACAGAAAGTGCAGTGTCTGCACTTATCACTCCATGGCAAGGTGGGCAATTGAATAACTCACTGGAGGAGGATATCCCTATCCTCCATGATGCAGAATCCCACATCATTGCGGAAAATTAAGTTGAAACTTTCACAACAATCTTCAGCCAGAAGTGCTGAGTGGGTGCCCCATTTCTGCCTCCCCTGGATGTCCCCAGCAATATGGATTCTCGTCTTCAGCTGATTTGAATCACTCCACATTGATGTTAAGAAATGGCTGTGGACATTGTACAGGATGTGGACCTGGAGCAGTTTTTTTAGATTAGATTAGATTCCCTATATCATGGAAACAGGCCCTTCAGCCCAACCAGTCCACACCGACCCTCCGAAGAGTAACCCACCCAGACCCATTTCCCTCTGACTGATGCACCTAACACTACGGGCAATTTAGCATGGCCAATTCACCTGACCTGCATATCTTTGGACTGTGGGAGGAAACTGGAGCACCCAGAGGAAACCCACGCAGACACAGGGAGAATGTGCAAACTCCACACAGACAGTCGCCTGAGGCTGGGATTGAACCTGGGACCCTGGTGCTGTGAGGCAGCAGTGCTAACCACTGAGCCACCGTGCCGCCCTTAAAAAAAATATAGAACGCTTCACAAATGTGTGTGTCATCCTTCTGAAGGCTTGTGCTCCAGAAATTGCTGGAATCGTAGCCAAGTTGTTCTAGTACAGCTACAGCACACTCATCTAGCCAACAATGTGGAAAATTGCCCAGGATGTCTTGCATTCAAAATACAAGACAAATCCAACCCAGCCAATTACCATCGTTTCAGCTCAATCATGAGTAAAGTGATGGAAGTTGTCATCAACAGTGCTAACAAGCAGCACCTGCTCAGTAATAACTCGTTCACTAACTGCAAGTTTGGGTTTCCCCAGGGCCACTCAGCTCCTGACCTCATTCCAGCCTTGGTTCAAACATGGACAAAAGAGCTGAATTCCAGAGGAGAGGGGAGGGAGAGGGACAGCCCTTGACATTAAGGCTGCATTAAACAGTGTGGGTTCAAGAAGCCCTAGCAAAGCTGGAGGCAGTGGGAAATAGGGCAAAATTTCTTTGCTGATTGGAGTCAAACCTGGCAGAAAGGAAAAATAGTTGTGATTGTTGGAGATCAATCATCTCATTTCCAGGATGTCAATGCAGGGGTTGCTCAGGGCAGTGTCCTAAGCCCAACTATTTTCAGGTGCTTCTTCAATGACCTTGCCTCCATCAGAACATCACAAGCAGGAATCTTTACTGATGATTGCACATTGTTGAGCACCATTCACAAATCCTCAGATGCTGAAGTAATCCATGTCCAAAAGCAGAAAGATCTGAATGATATCTAGGCTTGGGCTGGTAGATAACATTTTTGCCACACAGGTGCCAAGCAATGACTATCCCAAGCAAGAGAATCTTAACCAATGCCTCTTGAAATTCAAAGGTGTTATCGTCATTGAATTTCCCACTATCAAAATCCTGGGGTTACCATTGTCCAGTAACTGAACCAGCCATATAAATACAGTGCTTATAATAGAAGATCAGAGACTTGGAATTCTATAGTGGGTAAGGTCACTACCTGATTCTTCAAAGCCTGGCCTGGCCAGTGATGCCCACATCCTGTGAATCAATAAAGTAAAATAATCAAACTAACAGGACTGAAGACAGTCGAGTTGCCTGGATCTGATTACCTTCATCCGAAAGTTTTAAAGGACATGGCGAGAGACATAATGCAGGCATTAGATGACATATTTCCAAATTCACTGAATTCCTGGAAGATTGTAGTGAATTGGAAAACTGCTAATGTTACACATCTATTCAAGAAGGGAGGTAGACAGAAAGTAGGAAACCTACTAATAGGCCCATTAGCTAACATCTGTAGTTGGGAAAATGCTGGAGCCCATTACTAAGGAAGACATAGCTGGACATTTAGAATAGTTTAGCTCAATCAAACAGTCAACATGGTTTTGTGAAGGGAGATCATGTTTGACAAATTTGCTAGCGCTCTTTGAGGATATAATGAGCAGCTGTGATAGATGAGTATTAGTTTTCAAGAAATCATTTAAGATACCATGTAAAGCTTAAAATAGGAGCTTACACTATTAAGGGTAATGTATTAGCATGGATTGAGGATTGGTTAACACCTGGCCAACAGAGAATCGGGATTAATGGGTCCTTTTCAGGTTGGAAAGAAACTATTGGAGTACCACAAGGGGTAGTCCTAAAGCATCAATTATTTACTATCTATTAATGACCTGGAAGAAGGGGGCAGAGTATAATGTGTCCAAATTTGCTGATGACATAAAAATAAATGGTATGGCATGTTGTAATGAGGATAGTAGGAACTAGCATGAGCTATAGATAAATTGAGTGAATGGGCAAAAATTTGGAGCGTAATGTAGGATTGTGAGGTTGTGAACTTTGGCAAAAATCAAAAAAACAGACTTTTTTATTTGGAGACTGACTCCAAAACTTGGCAGCACAGGGCAACCCAGGTGTTCCTGTGCAAAAACAAAATGTTAGCATACAAGTGAAAGCAGTAATTATCGCAAGGGGGTTGGAGTTTTATAAACAGGCAAGTCTTGTGGTAACTGTACAGAGTGGTGGTGGTGAGGGTGTGCACCTGGAATACTATGTACAGTTTTGGACCCTATATTTAAAAAACAATGTATTGTTCAAAATAAATTTCACTTGGTTGTTCTTGGCATGAATGGGGTGGACTTATCAAGAACAGCTAAACAGGTTAAGCTTTTTTTAAGAAGTTATTCACTTGTGGGAGGTAGGGGCCACTGGCTGGGCCAGCATTTATTGACCATCCCTAATTGTCAGTGAGTAGGTGATGCTGAGCTGCAACTCAGGATGGGCAAGAAGTGCTGGCCTGGCTAATGACACACTCATCTCATGAATGAATTTTTAAAAATAGAACAAACAAAAGTGATCTAATTGAAGCATACAAGATTGTAAGGATAGACATTGAGAGGATATTTCCACCGATGGAGCATCTCAAACCAAGGGACATAGTGACGAATAAAGGGAAAACTTATTAAAACTGCGATATGGAGAAATTTGTTCTCCCAGATGTATTGAATATCTGGAATTCTCTATTCCAAATGGTTGTAGAAGCTAGATTCCTGAAAATATTTAAAGAGCAGGTAGATAGATTGTTTTGAAATCTCAGGGAAATTGATGGCTACACTGAGCTAGCAGGAAAGTAGAGTTGAGGTCTGAGGCAGATCAGCTGTGGTCTGAATAGCAGGGCAGGTTTAAGGGGCTGAATGGTCTATTGCTATTTTTCATATTTTGTTTGGGAGAAACAGGTTGATTTTGCCCCTGTGGTTCCCTAAAACATCCTTACCGCGAGAGTTTTCTTTTTCATGTCTTGTGTCTGTTGCAGACTCATCATGATTGATGTAATAGTCCCAGCACTCCAGTATCACGTCACAATCAGGAAGGTAGATGGGGAACTAGATGTTCTGTGGCCTGTTTATGTTCAAGGAATTCCTATATTGCCTTTGCCCTCGTCATGGATGATTGATTGCTTGATGTGTGCATTTTTTGAGAAAGACCTCCTCTGCTTCTGGGATTCACTAACATGCATGAGACTGTCTCAAACAAATCTCTAAAATACATGTGCCTAGAATTTTCTTTTGGTAGCTGTGGGATGCAAATCTGTGCCTTTAGGGACAATGACCACTTTACTGAGTGTAAAGTGCATATAAATATGATTTACAGAACAGCAGGTCAAAAATATTTCATTCTCTAAGTGCTTCGACAATGTGAAACATGCTACACACAGCAATTTTTTTGTGAACTTTGTTCTAAAGAGTATTTGAGTTTCCAGAATTGCATTTGACAGAATTTCTGTTTGTCTTTTCCCCAGA
Organism: Chiloscyllium plagiosum; assembly: GCF_004010195.1. Taxonomy (NCBI): domain Eukaryota; kingdom Metazoa; phylum Chordata; class Chondrichthyes; order Orectolobiformes; family Hemiscylliidae; genus Chiloscyllium; species Chiloscyllium plagiosum. Next base: position 117,073,891 of record NC_057715.1, on the reverse strand, counting down.
ATAAAACCAGAAGATGGAATGGACTTTGGAGTATCGCTACTATTTTACGGGTTGTATTATGGAGTGTTGAGTCGTGACTTTGCAGAAATGTGTGCAGACTACATGGCGTCAACAATAGGGGTAGAGTGACCTTAGAGGCCCTAGCCTCTTTTGTCAGCTGTTTTCCATTTGTATAGCTGCATTAATGGTTTTGTAATTACCCTCCACTGAGTGGTTAGATGATGAGGGGAAGATTTTATTGCCTCAGAGGAACAGGAGGATTCCATCAGAACCTCGTCTGCTCCACTATTCACTTAGTGGTTTGGCTGATCTCTAGCACTTGCATTTGCCTTTTTTCTTTGATCCTTCATACCATTATCCACAAAACACTATTTGTGTCAGCCTTAAACATTAGTTAAATGGCTGCCTCCATCGTCTTTTCTTGGAGGGAAGAGTTCCAGATTTCCACTCCTCTTTGGTTGAAAAAGTGCTTCCTGACATACTTGAATGGCCTAGCTCTAATTTTAAGGTATTGTCCCCCCTTACAACTTCGGTCAGCCTGATAACATTATCCTTTCATCTTCTAAAGAAAGCAAACCAAGGTAACATACTCTATCCTCACGTTTTAGACTTTCCAACCTTCTCGTCAACCTAGTGAGTCTGGGATCTGCAAAAAGAATTCCCCTTCGTCCACTGAGGCGTCCCTCCCGGACACCCGGTGTGGCTTCTGGCTTCCTGGGATTCTGCAGACTTGATCTTCAAGGCTAGGCAGATCCAGGAAAAATGTCAGGAGCAAAGTCTAGAATTGTTGCTCCCTTCATTGACCTGACCAAGGTCCTTGATTCTCCAAATTTTGAAGCTCTATGGATGGTCATCCATTGTTGCAATGCCCATTTGATGTTTGTCACTATCCTGAGACTCCTGTGTAACATTATACCTGCTGTTGTGGAGGGTCTGAAACAGACCTTTTCCATCCAGACCAAGCTCAAACCACATTGTTTGATTGGTCCCTATCATCTATCTGAGCATCCTTATCTACTTCATCCAAGATGTCTTACCACTAGGTGTCAGTATCCAGTATCAACGTTGGTTGCACCTGTGTGAAAACAAAACTCATCACTGTGGGCATTCATAGCCTTGAGTTTGCAGATGACTACTGCATGATGGTGACTCTGCACAGGACAGGATAAGGATTTTCTACCAATCTTCCCTGGGTCAGTTGAGCATACCCTGCATCACCTATTTTGATGAGCTAACTCTGGATTTCACGCAACATTTCCTCGCCTAAGGAGCTACTATCAAGCTGCAACCACATGTCATTGATGATAGAAATCTGTGGAAGTCAAGTTCTTGGTTAGAAGACCTTTTAAGATCATGGTCTGTAAGATTGTTGATGAATTTCCTGGATTGTCTACCAACATCATATTAATATCCTTGAGAGCTTTCACCAGTACATTGAATCCTAGGGATCAAATGGGAAGACATACTGGGCCAATGTCCTGCATGAAACTGTCTACCAGCATCAAAGTCCCACTCCTGAAGAACCAACTCCAATAGATGGGCATTGGCAATCAGATACCCAGAAACTTCTTCCCTCCTCCTCCCTGCTCTCCATTGGTCCCGCTTTTAGCATTAAAGCTTTGATAAGTTTCTGCTTGGTAGATTAATTAGTAACGTTAGATCATGTGGGATTCACGGTGAGCTTGCCAATTGGATACAAAATTGGCCTTCAGGTAGGAGACAGAAGACAGTGGTGGAGGGTTGTTTTTTTAGACTGGAAGCCTGTGACTAGTAGTATTCCACAGGGATTGATATTGGGTCAACTTTTTGTCATTTATATAAATGATTTGGATGAGAATACAGGAGGCTTGGTTAGTAAGCTTGTGGATGACACTAATATTGGTATAGTGGACAGTGAAGAAGCTTATCTAAGATTGCAAAGAGATCTTGATCAATTGTGTCATTAGGCTGAGAAGTGGCAAATGGAGTTTAGAATCATAGAATCTGTATAGTGTGGAAACAGGCTACTTGGCCCAACAAGTCCACATTGATCCTCCAAAGAGTAACCCACCCAGATCCATTACCCTACCCTATTACTCTACATTTATCCCTGACTAATGCCCCTAAACTATACATCCCTAAACACTACGGGCAATTTAGCATGGTTAATCCATCTAATGTGCACATCTTTGGATTGTACGAGGAAACCCGTGCACACACAGACAGTAACCCAAGGCTAGAATCGAACCCGGGTCCCTGCCGTTGTGAGGCAGCAGTGCTAACCACTGAGCCACCATGCTGCCCCTAAATGTTTAATGTGGATAAATGTGAGATATTGCATTTTGATAAAGCAAACAATGACAGAACTTGTACTATTAATGAAAGGGCACTGGTATGTTGCAGAATAGAGAGACCTAGTGGTTCAGGTGCATAATTCTTTGAGATTTGCACCACAGGGTGGTTAAGAAGATGTTCAGTGTGCTTGCCTTCATTGCTCAGACCTTTAAATATAGGAGCTGGGACATCATGTTTAGATTGTGCAGGATGTTGGTTATGCCTCTTCTGGAGTACTGTGTGCAGTTCTGGTTGCCCTGTTATAGAAAGGATAATATTAAACTGGAGAGGGTTCAGAAAAGATTTACCAGGATGTTTCCTGGAATGGAGGGTTTGCGTTGTAAATGTAGGCTGGGACTTTTTTCACTGAAGTGTAGGACGTTGACGATTAACCTTATAGAGGTTTATAAAATCATGAAGGGCAAAAATCTTTTCCCTAAGGTGGGGGAGTTAAAAACTAGGGGGCATACTTTTAAAGTGAGAGGAGAACGTTTCAAAAAGGATATGAGGGGCAACCTTTTTTTTTTAGAGTGGGTAGTGTGTGGAATGAACTGCCATGTACAGTTACAGTGTCTAAAAGACATTTGGCTAAGTACATGAATAAGAAAGATTTGGACGGATTTGGGCCAAAAGCAGGCAAGTGGGACTAGTTTAGTTTGGGAACATGGTCAGCATGGAGCTGAAGGGGCTGCTATATGACTCCATTGGCCAAAGGAAAAGAAATAAGGATGCATTCAATGTTGCCCTAAAACACTGAGATATTGACACCATTGGCTGGGAGCAGAAAGCTGTTGATTGCTTGCCATGGCATCTAATCCAACAAGGCACAAGCCACTTTGTGGCTCTGATTTGACTGCAAGGTATAAATGTGGGGGCAGAGAAAGGAGAAGGAGGCCAAACCAGGGATACAAATTCTATTTTTGCACACAATAGCTTGTCCCATTGCACAAAAACTTGTTGATCCAAGATTTGGTTACTCGATGATCAAAGGCTTATCTAGCCTGATGGGCATTATACTCAATTTTGAGAGACCACTGCCAGAATCAAATCTGTACCTTCTAATCTCTGTATATTTATCATAGAGTCATAGAGATGTACAGCACGGAAACAGACTCTTCGGTCCAACCCGTCCATGCCGACCAGATATCCCAACCCAATCTAGTCCCACCTGCCAGCACCCGGCCCATATCTCTCCAAACTCTTCCTATTCATATATCCATCCAGATGCCTTTTAAATGTAACTGTACCCACCTCCACCACATCCTCTGGCAGTTCATTCCATACATGTACCATCCTCTGTGTGAGAAAGTTGCCCCATAGGTCTCTTTACTATCTTTCCCCTCTCACCCTAAATCTATGCCCTTTAGTTGTGGACTCCCCACCCCAGGGAAAAGACTCTGCCTATTTACCCTATCCATGCCCCTCATGATTTTGTAACCCTCCATAAGGTCACTCCTCAGCCTCTGACGCTTCCAGGGAAAACAGCCCCAGCCTGTTCAGCCTCTCCCTGTAGCTCAATTCCTCCAACCCCGGCAACATTCTTGTAAATCTTTTCTCAACCCTTTCAAGTTTCCGATACGAAGGAGACCAGAATTGCACGCTGTATTCTAACAGTGGCCAAACCAATGTCCTGTACAGCCACTTTCTGTTTTCCTAGTTGAATATTCCTCTGAACACCTCGTGACTATGCCTGTTTAGCCAGACTGTCTGGGTTTGGTGGTGAATTCTCTATTACAACTGTAATGGGAGGAATGCCTTAATGATCATGCCCCACTACTTCACCACTCATCTCATTTATTTGTTGATTCAGTTACCAACTTGGCTAATTCCACTCATTGCTACTACTATCCATAATGAAAGAAAAATAACCAGACTTTGTTAATGAACTCAAAATACTTCAATTATTATGAACGAAACTTATTCTTAACTCCAGTGGCAAAATGTGGTCAACATTTGATCTATGATTCAGAATTAAAACTATGTCCCCTTAATCCCACATCCCGATACACACTAATAATAAAACAAGATAAATCGATGCACAGATTTTCTTTTTAAATAATTACAAAACAGAAAAGCAAGTCTTGGAAGCAAAGGAGAAAATGTGGTAATTCTTTTATCTGCTGAATTTCCTGTTGATGAAGCTGAATTGCAGTTTGGTGATAAATGTCCAGTTCTGTTACCAGTCAACTTGGATTTGGAATTGTTGAGAATTGTCCATAGATCCTACTTTGGGGTTTGCCAGCAAGACAGAAATATGGGTGTTTGGGAACCAATCCAGGTTGCTAGTGACATCCCCTAACAAACAAAATTTCTGGAGTGTGCAATTTCTGGGATGTCTGTTTGCCCTCTGCTGAGCTTGCAATAAAAAATTCTAGGACCTGAGAGGATTAATTAGGACAGAGCACTAGTCCTCAATGCCAGTTCTTTTCTGTAATTACAGCAATAAACCCCATTTATTGTTGAATTTTTTTTGGCTTTTCCGACATCACCTGGTTTCCAATGAAAGCAGCAGGTGGTGTAAAATCGACATTAAACTGTGGACTCTGTGTAACTCCGGTGCTGTAACAATACTGTGATTCTGTGACAATGCAGTAAAATGTTCACTTGCAGAAAAGTGCTTGGAAAACAAATTAAGAATACTCCAGATCGAAATTCCCCCAATTTGTTTTAAAAAATGTGGAAACCACAGCAATGTATAAAACTCATTAGAAGCTCAAATATTAAAGGTAGATTCGCCATCATCCCAGAGGATGATAGGCTGCTCTTTCATTAAAGAGAGAGAGAGACACGATTGTTATGAGTTTAACCTGAAGAACATCATGTCTTAGGCAGGGGGTGAGGTTGAGAAAGTGGGACTTCATGGTTATCTCAGCCAGTACAAGGGTTGAACTTGCATTGTTGGCATTACTCTGTGTTGCAAACCAGCCATCCAGCCAGCTGCGCTAACCCAGTCCCTGATCAAACATTTAACAGGAAAAAGTGGAGACTGCACATGCTGGAGTGTCAGTTGAAAAGTGTGCCACTGGAAAAAGCACAGCAGGTCAGGCAGCATCCAAGGAGCAGGAGTGTCGGGCATATGCCCTTCATCAGGAAAACATTTAACAGAGCAAACAATCAACAACATACTGACTTTAAAATCCTAAAATGTTCCACATTTCTTCTCAGGAGCAGTTGTGAAACACAATTTGACTCTAAATGAGATATTAGAGCAGGTGATCAAAGATATTATCAGAGGTTGATTTTAAGTGTCTTCAACAAGGAAAAAGAGATGGCTTTTACAAAGGAATTTCCATTGTTTAGGGGCCTGGTAGCTGAAGATATGACTAGAAACAATGGAGCAGTTTAAATCCAAGATGTGCAATGTGTTGGATAAGCAGAAGTCCTGAGATCTTGGAGGGTTGTGGAGCTGAATGAGATTATTGAGATTAGGATGAGGACATGGAGAGATTGAAAGTATGGGTAAGAATTTTAAAGTTGAGATATTGCTAGACAAGAAGCCACAGGGTGATGGACAGATAAGACTTTGTGCACATTATGAAACACTTGACAGGAGTATTAAATGTGTTTTAGTTTATGGAGAGTGTGTTGCAGGAAGCCAGGCCAAAATAGTATCAGCGCAGTTGAGGCATTTCATCAATTTATTGCTTTGTTTAAGTATTCATGAACTTGCACCTTGACTCAGCAATATCACATTCATCTCCCAGCCACTTCACCATGTCAGAGATGCTGAATCTTTTCAGCTGTTCTGATGAAAACGGCACTGCATTGTTCACAGGGATCCAAGCAACATTATCCCTTAACCAGAACCTCAAGAAACAATTTGGTAGTGTTCTTTGATGGGTCAACAGTGAAGTTTGATTAAGTCCGTGCAGTAGATTTTATAAATGTGGAATTTTGGAAGGCATTCAACAAAGTTCATTGGGACACATGGGAGGATCATGAAGAAGATGGAAAGCTATGGAAGTCAGAGCAAAGTGGCAGCACCTGCTCAGCAGTAATTTGCTCAGTGACGCCCACTTTGGGTTCTGCCAGGTCCACTCAACTCCAGACCTCATTTCAGCCTTGGTTAAAACAGAGTCAAAAGAGCTGAATGCCAGAGGTGAGGTGAGACTGAAAGCCACATTGAAGCCGCATTTGGCCGAGTGTGACATGAAGGAGCCCTAGCAAAAGTTTTATCAAAGGGAATCGGAGCAATGTCTTCACTGATTGGAATCCTGTCTAGAACCTGGATGATGATTTTGGTTGCGGGAGGTCAGTCATCTCAGCTCTAGGATATCTCTGCAGGAGTTCCTCAGGGTAGTGTCCGAGACCAAACCATCTCAGCTGCTTCATCAGTGATGTTCCCTCCAATAATAAGGTCAGCATTTGCGGATGAGGTCTTGTTCGTGGTTCAGTCTCTTGCACTCAAAAGTTCCTTTGCTGTTGCTTGTAATTCAGGTGAACATTATGCATGGAATCCATGTGATCATCAGTATAAGGGAAATTTCTCGGTGTTCTAGGCCAGGCAATACCACCAAAACAGGTCCTTGGGACATTTGAGGGGAAGTAAAAAGAAAAGGTTTTAAATAGTGACGTGGTGTTGAAGCTGAGTCTTATCAGTTGACTCATGATGTGGGATACTTGTGCTTGCAAAAATCTACATGTATTCATATACAGGGCTCAGAGCTGAAAATGTGTTGCTGGAAAAACGCAGCAGGCCAGGCAGCATCCAAGGAACAGGAGAATCGACGTTTCGGGCATAAGCCCTTCTTGCTTATGCCCGAAACGTCGATTCTCCTGTTCCTTGGATGCTGCCTGGCCTGCTGCGCTTTTCCAGCAACACATTTTCAGCTCTGATCTCCAGCATCTGCAGTCCTCACTTTCTCCTTGAAGATATACAGGGCTCAGTCAACAACAAGTGAAAAGAATTTGTCCAGGCATTCTGCCTTTTCAGTTGAACAAAAACATTTGAGGAGCACTGTTTCCTGGTGCCTACCTCATGGCATGACAAACCAATCAGAGTCCAACCATCAGCCAGTCAGTACCTTGTTTTTCGTACAATGTAAATTGTTGTTCCCTTTGAGATTTGACACTCTTGTCATTCTGTCCTAATTGGCTGCAAGACAAAAGGCTTTGATCACGTCTCTTTTTTTCAGCAATGTTGAGTTTCATTCTACCAAGCAAAAAGAGCCACTTTTATATCTCACCTTTCATGACCTTGAGGTGTCCCTAAGTGCTTTCCAGCCATTTAATTTCATTAATTGTCATCATTGTTATAATGTAGAAACAAGTTATTTCTGAGAGCTCTGTCCAAATTGCAGTTGTGCTGTTGTTTTTTGAAGTGTTTGTTGTGTGTTGCAGTACTACAGTGCATCAGGGATGCCAACCAAACACCTCTCCAATGAAATCTGTGCAGTCTGTGGACAAAAAATCTTTGTGGATGTCAACGAGGAAGGCATTATAGAAAATACCTACATGCTAACCTGTAACCATGTGTATCCTTCATAGTGCGGGAGATACGCCAAGGAGCCAAATCTGACACTTGTTGAAATGATTGCTTTTCTTTTTTTATTTTGCAGTGTCACCACAACAACACCTTACCAAAGAATCTTTGCAATGCAGTATATCAATATAAGATTGGTGCATAAAGGAATTGGAACAAGTTACTGCATTTGGCCTCGGGACTGCTCGTTCAGGACTTCACACTCCAGCATAAGCGCCCATATGTTGATACCTCTCTGGGAAGAACAGAAACTACATCTCCCCTTTTGCTGCTCCTAGGCCTCACTACCCACTCATGGGCCTCAGTCCCTTCCTCGCTCCATCCTGCTCTTGGGCTTCATCTGTCCCTCCATCTCTGTCCTGCTCTCGGGTCTCTGTTCCTCACTCCATCCTGCTCCTAGGCCTCACCCCTGAGGCAACCCTTTCTCTCCTCTCCCTGTTTAAAATGATGACAGCACTTGATAGGCTAAATAGATATGGAGAGGAGGGATGAGTTATGAATTAGAATATGAGCTAGACCATTCAGGGTTATGTCAGGAGGCAATTCTTTGCACAAAGGGAAATAGAAGTCCCTTCCTCTGCTCCCCACAATATTATGGATTAGAAAAATTCTGCAGGCAGAGTGGAGTTAAACCATGATTGAATTGAATGGCAGAATGGATTCAAGGGGCTGAAAGGCCTCATCATGTTCCTGTGTACAAAACGTTCACTTCTTGTGGCAGGTGTCAACTAGATTCCTGTCAGGGACCAGTATTCCAATGGACGTCCATCTATATGCCCATCCCCTGCACTCTACACAACCTCCACCTGCCTGGGAACATTGCAATTCCTCAGCTTGCCTTCTTGGCAGAGTGCAGTGAGCAATCCTGAGCTCATGTTAAAACAGGTACAACTTGTACTGCTCGTGACTGTGATGTGTGCACCATTTGTCAGTTTTGCACAATGCAAACATTTATGAGGAAGGAAATTTGTGCAGCTGAATTTGGCTTCTACACTAGAAATCTTCCATATATATGCCTCTTTCTGTGCTTCTGTTTTAGAAGTTCCCGCCTCCCCATCATGAAGCTTGAGGTTTCTTATATTTACAGATATAATGTCATTTTTTAGTTTGTCTTTCTACCCATTAGAGTATTTGGGAAGCCTAAACAGAAATCCCCTTCAGTCTTTCCCCTATAGAGTCCCTGAAGTTGTTGTTCGGAGAAATTAAATATTTTGTTCTTTTTTCTAGTAATAAAATGTGTCCAGGCCACATGGCCCACTGGGCAGTCACATTTGGTCCCAGCTTTGAAACCAAGCAGGAGGATTTTTTCGTCTCACTGAAAACCCCCTTCCCTCTAGTCTGTCCAAAAATGTACACTTCCCATCTTCTCCATTCTCCATTCTCTTTAGAATATCTCTCCCATTTTTAACCCTTGCCCTTTATTGTGTATTCTTTAAAGTTTGTCATAAAATGCTTATCTCATTGCCTATCATCCATTTACATACTTTCTCATTTATTCCCTGTCATTCACCATTCCATCCCAGTGCCCCAGCATTCTCCTACCCCCATTGGTCTCCCCATCTATTGTTTCCTCACCATCTTTGTCATTCTCTCTCTCTCACCCCACCTCTGTAGTTTGTTTTCCCCACCCCCTGTCATGTTCTCTTCCTTTCTCCCCTCTCTGGCCCACCCCTCCCCCAATGCCCCCATCCCTATCATTCTGAAAGCACAATAGCCAATGACGTGATTAAAATTAGGGATACTCAGGGAGCCAAATCTGTGGGAGTGCAGAGAACTCAAGAGAGTTGTGGGGCTGGCGATATGAGATGAACAGGGGTGAGGCCAGAGAGGAATTTGAAAGCAATATAAGTGAAGAATTTTATATCGTCAATTCCACTGGATTGAAGTTGCTGTTAATCTTCTGTTTGTTACAGGTTCATGCTCATTGCAGGCTGAGCCACATTTTCCTTAACCACTGTTCTCCAGATTCCATGAATTCTGCATCCGAGGTTGGTGCATCGTCGGGAAGAAACAAACCTGTCCGTATTGTAAAGAGAAGGTGGATCTAAAGAGAATGTTTAGCAACCCGTATCCTTTGCCCATGTTGTCCCATTGTGAAAAGGACAAAGGGATAGACCTGGAAATTATGGAGAGAATTCTGAGAATTATTTCTGCACTTAGAGTGACACAGATTAATCAGGGATCATCAGCAAGGATTTTTTAAAGGAAGGTCATGTTTGACAAATTTGATTGAATACTTTGAGGAGGTAACCAGGAGTGATGATGGTAATGTATTTGATGAGGTCTACATGGACTTTTAGCAAGGCTTTCAACAAGGTCTCTCATGGCAGGCTGCTCAAGGAAGTAAAATCCCATGGATCCAAGGCAAAGTAGTATGTTTGATCCAAAATTGGCTGAGAGGCAGGAACCAGAATGTGCTGTAGAGACATATTTCTGTGACTGAACGTCTGTATCCAGTGGAGTACCACAGGTCTCAATGCTGGAGTCCTTGGTGTTTGTGGTGTACATTAATGATTTGGATTTAATTGGAGTGTGTATGATCAAGAAGTTCGTGGATGACCAGAAAGCTGTTGGGTGTTAAATAGGGGGCGGGATAGCTGTAAACTGCAGGAGGATATCAACAGACTACTTAGGTACACAGAGCAATGGCAAATGAAATTCAACCCAGAATATGAGGTATAGCACTTAGGGCTAGCAGGGCGAAGGATCACACAATGAATGGTAGGGCCCTGGAAAGTACTCAGGATTAGATCGACCTTGGCGAGTAATCAGGGATCCCTGAAGATGTTAAAGCATATGGGATATTTGCCTTTATTAGCCAAGACAGAATACAAGAGCAGGGAGGGGATGCTGAAACTATAAGACTGCAACTCGAGTCCTGCTTGCAGTTGTAGTCGCATTATAGGAAGGATATGATTGCAATAGAGGGGGTGTAGAGGAGAATTGCTGGAATGTTCTTTGGGTTGGAGGGTCTGAGCTGTGAGGCAAGATTGGTTAATGTCTGTTGTTTTCCTTGAATTGGTGAAGACTGAAAGGGGACCTAATAGAGGTTTACAAGATAGAGGAGTGGAGATAGAATGGATAGGAAGGCACTTTTTCCATTCGTAGAGGGATCAGTAATCAGCACATGGATTTAGAAAGGCGAAGCAGACAGTTGAAATTTTCTTTCACCCAGAGGGAGTGTGGAACCCACTGCCTTAAAGAAACTCTCATAACGTTTTGGGCAGTATTCAGATATTCACTTGCCAAAGGCTGAAAAATGGAATTAGTGTAGTCAGAACTTTGACTGATGTGGACACAGTGGACCAATGTTTTTATTTTGAGTTGTAAATGTTTGCCTCTGTAAGTTAGCTGATGCAAGGGCAGAAAGAGTGAATGTTCATGGTCGTCTCTCTTGCTGATGTTTTAATTCTCTCACAAATTATGTTTTTGATTTTTCTTTAGTTTCTTAAAAATAAGAGACTGCCAGCTGGCACCCCCAAAACACGCTCAGTGCACATGTGCAAAACAGGCCTGCCTGCCAGTGACATCATTCTGTCCCAGCTGATTATTTTTATTGTACTACTACTTTATTCATTCACAGGATATGGGGTCATTATTGCCCATCTCTTAATTGCCCAGAGGGCCGTGAAGAGTAGGTCACATTGCTCTAGGTCTGGAGTCCCATATATCCCAGACTGAGTGAGGATGGCAATTTTCTTCCTTAAAGAGCATTAGTGAACTAGTTGGGTTTTTCTGACAATCAGCAATGATTACATGGTCACCGTTAGGCCAACTGTTTATGCCAGTTTTTAAAACTGAACTTAACTTCCTCCATCTGCCATGATGGGATTCAAGCCCCATGTCTCCAGAGCATTGGTCTGGGGTTCTAGATTGCAGGTCAGTGAAATTACTGCTACATCATTATGTACCCTATTATTTGAGCACTACCATGGTTTACTGGCTGGGCATTTAATGATGTGTATAGGTGCAGAACGTTTCACATTTGCAATGTAAGTATTTGAAGGCTGTCAGAAGACAGCCATAAAGGAAGCACAATGTTTGATTTATAGAGTAAAACTCACTCGAGTCATTAAATGCTCCCAAAACAGATACAGTGTGAGGTTATATACAGAGTAAAACTCTTCCTACACTGTCCCCATCAAACAGGTATAGCACAAAGTTAGCCACGGAGATCCATTTCTACTGTCCCCATCAAACACTCCCAGGACAGGGACATGCACCTTCTAGCTATGTGATGTTTTACTATTTCCGTTGTAGGGCTGTATGTTATTCTCAGGAGATGCAGATGCTGATAATTTGAGTGAAAGACTTTTAAATTGATTTTATTGCACCCTTCTGCTGCTCAGTAAATACCTTAGTCACTTTGCATATTATGCTTCAGTGAACTTCCCTAAAGCTCAGCACCAATAACTATTTGCACAAAGATCTAAGAGGGAAAACCTGATTATTTCAAATTACTAACTTGTAAATGTGTTGCATTGACATGCCAGACAAAATAGTTTGTAGAGTCCCTATAACTAATTCTTGGAACAGTTTGGTTAGATCATTGCTGAGTCTCACAGTGTGGGAGATGTTACTGTCAACAAAGAGTTTCTATCAAGCAGCTGTTCTCCTTTGAAACTAATCTCGAGCATTTGAAAAAAGCAAGAGTTTACAATCTGGTGCAGGGGGAGAATGCAAGAATATAAACTATATGATTTTTGTGGTTGGGTCATTTTTGTTTCAAAATTGACAGGAAGCCAGTGCTTCCTGGCACCTTGTCAGCACTGACTAAGTGTTCGACAAAATAATATTGCTGTTTGTGTTGAATGTGTGCCACTGAGGAACTGAATGAAATGGAAATCAATGGACCCCAACAATAAAGACAGAATTTGCATTTATATAGCACCATTCACAGCCTCAATGTCCCAAAATGCTCTTTGAAGTGTTGTAACATATGCCCTGTTGTAACATAAATGCAGAAGCTCATTTGCATATCAGCAATATGATAATGGCCAGATAACCTTAACAATGTTGACTGAAATATTGGTCCAGGATGTTGGGGAGCGCTGCCCTGCATTTCTTCTGCAAGAGCAGGGATAAGTGCTGAGTAAATTACTGAGACTAAAGGCTGACTTGTCCCCTAGATTTGATGGCCTGTATCCTAGGGTACAGTCCTAGAAGAAGTCTAGAAGAAGAAGTGGCGGCAGCGATATTGGATTCAGTCGTTGTGATATTCCAGAATTCTCCACTGGAAGGTCTCAGTGGATTATTAAACCAGGCGGGTAACACCCCTATTCAGGAAAGGACAGAGGCAGGAAGCAGAAAGCCATGAGCCAGTTAGCCTAACATCTGTCCAGAGAAATTCATGTTAAATTCCACTGTTAAGGAGTTAGATTAGATTAGATTACATTACAATGTGGAAACAGGCCCTTCGGCCCAACAAGTCCACACCGGCCCGCCGAAGCATAACCCACCCAAACCCCTACATTTACCCCTTACCTAACACTATGGGCAATTTAGCACGGCCAATTCACCTGACCTGCACATCTTTTGGACTGTGGGAGGAAACCGGAGCACCCGGAGGAAACCCACGCAGGCACGGGGAGAATGTGCAAACTCCACACAGTCAGTCACCTGAGGCGGGAATTGAACCCGGGTCTCTGGCTCTGTGAGGCAGCAGTGCTAACCACTGTGCCACCGTGCCGCCCACATAGTAGCAGAACTTTTTATAAAAGCTTACAATCAGGCAGGGTCAACCTGATTTTGCGAAAGAGAAATAGTGGATAAAGAGGATAAACGTGTGATGCATTTTAATCTCTGAACGATATTTATTAAGGTGTCACATAAAAGATTACTGTACAAGATCTGATGGTGTCATGGATAGCATGTTAGCATGAATAAAGTGACTGAATAGCCTTACCCCAGTTATTTCTCATGATCGTAGAAAATAATGGTCATAGGAGCAGAGCAAACAGGGCTTCAATTTGACATCTCATGTGAAAGGTGACTCTCTAATAATGCAGCATTCCCTCAATACTGCGCTGGAATGTGTCACCCTAGATTATGTGCTCAGGTTAATGGAGCAGGGGCTCAAACCCATGGCTTCCACCCTTCTGAAGAGAGGCCAGATATGCTCAGGATGGGGGAGTCCAGAACTAGAGGGCATAGGTTTAAGGTGAGAGGGGAAAGATATAAAAGAGACCTAAGGGGCAACGTTTTCACACAGAGGGTAGCACGTGTATGGAATGAACTGCCAGAGGATGTGGTGGAGGCTAGTACAACTGCACCATTTAAGAGGCATTTGGATGGGTATATGACTAGGAAGGGTTTGGAGGGATATGGGTCGGGTGCTGGCAGGTGGGACTAGATTGGGTTGGGATATCTGGTCGGCATGGACGGGTTGGACCGAACGGTCTGTTTCCATGCTATACATCTCTATGACTCTAAGGTTGAGCGGGCTTTTGAAGAAAACATTTTTCACCCAGAGGGTGGTGGGAACCTGGAACTCACTGCCTGGGAGAGTTAGATCCTTGGCATGTGACTCTTATACCTAGCATGTTTTTCCAGTCATTAATCAGATTATAGGTCATCCCTTCACTTGCTATTCAGCTGTTCACACTTTACTCACACAGTCTGATACGCTTGATGAGCCTTCCCTGATGAAGGGCTTTTGCCCGAAATGTCGATTCTCCTGCTCCTCAGATGCTGCCTGACTTGCTGTGCTTTTCCAGCACCACACTCTCGATGCTAATCTCCAGCATCTTCAGTCCTCACTTTCGCCTGTCTTTTGACCTTGTCCACTCCAGTCCAGAACCAGCACCTCCACATCATCCTGTCTGCATTGTCATTCTTAGCATTAGTGCCAAACTGTTCCCTCTTTCCTGTATCCCTGTACACTTATTTAAATAATAGAAAATTTAAATAACAGAAACTAACTACTTAGTATGTGAAAAAACAAGTATTTTCTTTCTCAAAGCACTTCAAAACTGTGCCCTCTGTTTCTCGCTTTTTCTCATGAGCAGGAACAGTTTTTCCATATCTATTCAGTTCAAGTCCTTCATGCTGTTGAAAATTTCTATCAAATTTTCTTTTTGTTGCTCTCCAATCTATCCTTATAACTGATTTGTTATCCCTGGAATCATTCTTCTGCCCCTCTCCAGTGTATCCAGAACTGTACACAATACTCCAGATGAGGTCTGAACAGTGTCCTATATGAATTCATCATAATCTCCTTGCTAGAGACCCTACCGTGTGGAAACAGGCCTTTTGGCCCAACAAGTTATCACTGACCCTACAAAGAGTAATCTCCCCCCTCTCTCCACCACCCCCCCCCCCCCCCAGATCCATTCCCCCACCCTAAAACTCTACATTTACCCCTGACTAATGCACTTAATGTACACATCCCTGAACACTAAGGGGCAATTTAGCATGTCAATCCAGCTAACGTGCACATCTTTGGATTGTAGGAGGAAACCCAGGTAGACACAGGAATAATGTGCAAACTCCACGCAGACAGTTGCTCGAGGCTGGATTCGAACTCTGGTCCTTGGCGTTGTGAGGCAGCTGTGGTGACCACTGAGTCACTGTGCTGCTCTTGTACTTGCTACTCTATTAATGAAGCCAAGAACATGCATACTTTATTAAGATCTCTCTACCTGTCCTGCCACCTTTTAATGATTTATGCGCACATGCACACATCTTCAAACCCATTAGTACTTTAGAGTAGACCACTCGGCCCTTCAAGCCTGTTCTGCCATTCGATATGCTCATAGCTGATCTGATTTTAACCTCAAATCCACATTCCTGCATACCCCTAATAATCTTTCATATCCTTAGTAATCAAGAATCTGTCTACTTGTACCTTAAAAATACTTAAGATTCTACATCCACTGCCTTTTAAGGAAGAGAGTTCTGAAGTCTTCCCTCTGAGAGAAAAGAATGTTTCTCATCTCTGGTTTAAACAGATGCCCCTTATTTTTAAAGTATGACAGTAGGCTGAGATTCCTCCCCAAGAGGAAGCATCCTTTCAACATTGTTCAGTTTATACTGTCTCTCCATGTTCGTTGTGTCAAAGTTTATCACCTTGTATTTCTTTGCATTGAATTTCATCGATTATCAATCTAACGAACTTGTCAACACCACTCTATGTTAGCTGTCACTTTCTTCAAAGTCCCCTTTTGCTTCTGTTATTTGCTTTTTCACCTTCGTTTTCGCCTTCACTTGTGGGATGAGGACACCACTGGCTGGCCAGAATTCGTTGTCCATCCCAAGCTGTCTTTGAGAAGGTGGTGGTGAGCTCTCTTCTTGACCTGCTACATTCCGTGAGTTGTAGGTAAATCCACAATGCTGTTAGGGAGAGAGTTTCATGGTTCTGAACTAGTAACACTGAAGGAACGGCAGTATATTTCCAATTCAGGATGGTGAATGGCTTGGAGGGGGACTTGTAGGTGATGGTGTTCCCATGTATGTGCTGTCCTTGTCCTTCTAAGTGAAATTGATTGTGGGTTTGGAAAGTGCTGCCTTAAGGATCTTTGAATTTCTGCACTGTATTTTGTAGATAGTAGTACATACTGCTACTGTGCATCCATGGTGGAGGGAGTGGATGCTTGTGGATGTGGTGCTAATCAAGTGGGCTGCTTTGTCCTACAATGTGTCAAGCTTGAGTGTTGCTGGGACTGCACTCATCCAAGCAGGTGGGGAGTTTTCTATCACATTCCTGACTTGTGCCTTGTAGATAGTGGATTGGCTTTGACGAGTTAAGGAGTGAGTTGCTCTCTGCAGAATTCTTAGCCTCTGACCTGCTGTTGTAGCCACTATGTTTAAAGGTGAGTCCAGTAGAGTTTCTGGTCAATGATAACCCCCAGGATGTTGACAATTTGTGATGGTAATACCGTTGAATATCAAGGAGTGAGTAGATTGCCTCTTATTCTGAATCTTCAATTTTCAGCTTGGTGCACTTCCTGCAAGAGCAGTGGCATCGGGGTAACTTTCAAAGAGAAATCAGATACATACAGTACTTGAAAAAGAGACATTTTTGGAGCCCTGGGGAAGAGGCAGTGGAGTCAGTCATAGAGATGTACAGTATGGAAACAGACCCTTTGGGCCAACTCGTCCATGCCAACCAGATATCCCAACCCAATCTAGTCCTATTTGCCAGCACTTGGCCCATATCCCTCTCAACTCTCCTATTCATATACCCATCCAGATGCGTTTTGAATGTTGTACTTGTACCAGCCTTCAGTATTTCCTCTGGCAGCTCATTCCATACATGCACCACCCTCTGCATGAAAAAGTTGCCCCTTAGGCCCCTTTTACATTTTTCCCCTTTCACACTAAACCTATGCCCTCTAGTTCTGGACTCCCTGCCCCCTCCCCCCCAACCCAGAAAAGACCTTGTCTATTTAGCCTATCCATGCCCCTCATGATTTTACATGCCCTCTATAAGGTCACCCCTCAGCCTCTGATGCTCCAGGGAAAACAGCCCCAGCCTATTCAGCCTGTCCCTGTAGCTCAAATCCTCCTTGTAAATCTTTTCTAAGCCCTTTCTGGTTTCACAGCATCCTGTTGTTTCAAAAAGCTATCACATTTCCTTGTGCTCTGCTTAATTTTGTATTTCTGCAAAATGTTATTCTCAGAAAATGGAATGTTATCATTTAGAGGAATTGTGCAGAGGAATTCTGGATTTCCTCATGCCTGATTCAAAAAAGCTTAGTACACATATACAGCAAATAATTGGAAAAGCTAGGAGAAGGGGGGGATTTCATTAGCAGGGGGTTTTGAGTTTGAAGAACCATGAGGCTATGCTGTAGCTCTATAGAGCCCTGATTAGACTACACTTAGAACATTGTGTTCAGTTCTGGTCGCCTCATTATAGGAAGGATGTGGAAGCTTTAGAGACGGTGCAAAGGAGATTTACCAGGATGCTGCCTGGACTGGAGGGCATGTCTTATGGGTTGAGGGAGCTAAGGCTTTTCTCATGGAGTGAAGAAGGGTGAGAGGCGACTTGACAGAGGTGTACATGATGATGAGAGGCTTAGGTAGAGTGAATAGTCAGATACTTTTCCCCAGGGCAGAAATGGCTATCACAAAGGTGCATAATTTTAAGGTAATCGGAGGAAAGTTTAGGGGAGACGTCAGAGGTGGGTTCTTTACACAGAGTGTGGTCGGTGCATGGAATGCACTGCCAGCAGTGGTAGTAGAGTCAGAGATGTTAGGGATATTTAAGCAACTCTTGGATAGGCACATGGATGATAGTAGAATGAAGGGTATGTAGGTTGATCTTAGGGTAGGATAAAAGTTTGGCACAATGTCAAGGGCCAAAAGGCATGTACTGTTCTATGTTCTAGTACTATCTTATATCACAAAGGGAATTAAAAATAAAAGTATTGAGGTTATGCTTCAATATTCAGGGCACTGGTGGTAGCAGATCAGGATCACAATGCACAGTATCGGTCACCTTATTTAAGGAAGGATGTAAATGTGTTGGAGGGAGGCCAGAGAGGATTTGCTACTCAAACCTGGAATGGATAAGTTCTCTTTGAGGAATGGCTGGACTGGCTAGGTTTATATCCACTGTAGTTTAGAAGAGTAAAAGTAAATTTGATTGAAGTATATAAAATCCTAAGGGATCTTTACACGGTGTGGAGAGGATGTTTTCTCTGTGGGAGAAAGTAGAAATAGTGACCACTAATTAAAAATAATGAATCACTTGCTTAAGACCAATGAGATTTTTTTTCCCCCACAGAGTATGAGAATTTAAACTTTTTTTTCTCAAAAGGCAGTGGAAACAGAGTCTTTGAATATTTTAAAGATAGAGATGGAAGTTTTGATCAGCAGCCTGGTGAAATGTTATCAGGAACAGTGGGAATGTGGAGTAATCAGGTCAGTCATATTGAGGGACCAAGTGGCCAACTACTGCTACGAATGTGCCTGGATGTTACTTCAAAAGATCATTTCACCCATACATATGCACCCAAATCTTTCTTGACTCAACCCTGCCCCAGGGTTGGGAGAAGTCTGCAAAAACAGACTTGCAACTAATTCAGGGAACATTGGTGAAAAATTCCTTTCCAACCTCAAAACACAGCATCAGGAAAGCCCTAGATCCGTTTGATATTAACCGAAAACTTTTCTTCACGATCTCAGTAAATTTCCCAATCGAGCTTCAGATTGTTTCTCATTAACCTGATAGTTCTTGCTCCATAACTCAGAGCTCCTAACCAAGCAGGTTTATTATTCCGTTAGGACCAAGCTGTAAGTTAGTGGCACTAATTGGGGCTCGGCATGAACAGGAACCAGTGTGAGGAGGAGAATAAAGAGGTGGTTTGAAAGTTCCTTTTCACTGGGACCACAGTCTATTGTTTAGATTCTGTGGTATATGAGTAAAGACGCCATGCTGCATTCTATCGAGCCTTAGTGAGACATCATTGGAGTGTTATGTAATTTTAGAGTCCTAATCTAAGGCAGGGTATATCTGCTGAAGAGTCAGTGCAGCAGAGGTTCACCTGACTAATCAGTTAGATGACAAGATTGTTTTGAGTATAAATTTTATGAAGAAACCAGGTTTGTACTCCCTAAAGTTTAAAAAAAAATTTAAGGATGATAATATTGAGATTTACGAATCCGTACAGGGTGTGACAAGGTGGATGAAGGTAGGATGTTTCACTGGCTGATGAGTCTAGAACCAGGGGATGCGTCTCAGAATAAGGGGGTAGGCCCATTTAAGACTGAGATGAAGATGAATCTTTGGAACACACTGCCCCTGGGGGCTGTGGAAATTCAATCATTAAGTAGATTCAAGACAGAAATCATTAGATTTCTGGAGACTAGTTACGTCAAGGAAAATGGTGATAGAGTAGGAAAGTGCTGTTGAAGCAGATGATTGACTAGTGTTCACAAGTTCAAGAGACTGAATGACTTCCTCATGTTTGTCAGTTCCTATGATTAAGTTTCCCCAAGGCGTAAAGAAGTGAGTTTGTCTTCCTGGACTTATGGAAACAGTTGATCACAGTGAAGGGTGACCCTCTGGGTATCCTTCCATCTGTCACCGACCTGATGAGGAAGAAATCATTGAGTTTTCCTTTGCTGCTGTTAAAATGTGTTAGCAAGGGGAGACTGCTTGCCCAGACCTGGTTCCCTGAGCAACTGGAGCAGCTCTGTCTATATTTGAAAGTCTCAAGAATCAACTATTCATTTTTCTGCCCTTGATATCCTGGATTCTCTTTGAGCTCAGGAACATTGATTGATAGATCATTAATAAGCAAGGGGTTGGAAGATCGTCAGGGGTGGGCAGGAACATGGAGTGATCAGAACAGCTATGATCTTAGCGAATGAAGGAGCAGGATCGAAGGACTGAGTGGCCTAGTTCTGTTACTAATTGTATGTTGAAAAGACTAGAGGCTTGATGGCAGTTTGCAGAAACCCTTGAGTAAATTATCTAAAGCCAGTATGTGTTCACCATCTCTAATTGCCGTTGAGATGATGGTGAGTTACCTTGCTGTTAACCTAATGGTTTGTATTTTGGGGGTAGTTAAGAGTCAACCACATCGGAGTGTCTGGAGTCACATCTAGGCCAGTCCAGGAAAGGATGGCAGATTTCCTTCCCTAAAGGACATCAGTGCTCCAGATGAGTTTTTACAACAATCAATGATAGTTTCACAGTCACCATCGCTGAAACTAGCTTTACATTGCAGATTTTAAAAATTAATTTATTTTGATTAAAATAAACTCTCCAGCTGTCGTGGTGAGATTTGAACTTGAGTCCAGACTATTTGCTCTGTCTCTTGGATTACTTAATACAGTTGCTGACCTATTATGCAATGGCTTTTTATAGGCTGAGCTTTTTCAGCATCTGATCAGAAACATTTGACCACAATCACTTGTTTCACTGTGGCCTGCCACATCTCTCCATTGTATTCTGTAACTTGCCAAGGGCAGTATTTCAGGAGTTGGAGTATCTACAGGCACTAAGCAGCATCCCAGATTCTAAACCTCTAGGAAATCTTAAAATTCACTATTTAAAAGCCAGAGCCTATCATATAAAACATCCAGCCTTTCAAAACATCCCTTATTTTTATTTCTCTGTAATTGTCATCTTCCCCGTTCCTGGCCCCTACCCTCCCACCAAACCTCTCTGGTGAGGCTAGATTTTCCCTTTGCCTTCTCTGATAGAGGGATGACTCTTCAGCTGACCCCCAAATTGACAGGATCATGGAATAGTACAGCACAAAGGAAGGCTATTCATCCCATTGTGTCCATACTTGCTCTTTTGACAAGTAGCAATCCACATAGTCCCAATCCCTGGCTGTTTCCCCATATCCCAGTGGCTTTTCTAATTCCTTTCGAAAGCCACTGTTGGATGCAGGAATGGGCTGTCACTTTGCAATCTCCCCTCCAACCCCTGTTTCTCCCTGGACAGACTTGTTCCAAAACAAACACTGGGTTCCACTTAGACTCAGGTAGCAGAGGTCAGAGTGAAGTGATTACCCTTTCAAACTGAGATGAGGAGGGATTTCTTCAGCCAAAGAGTGGTGAATCTGTTGGACTCATTGCTGCAGAGATCTGTGGAGGCCAAGTCATTGAGTGTATTTAAGACAGAGGTAGGTAGGATCGTGATTTGTAAGGGGCTCAAGGGTAATGGGGAGAAGGCTCAAGAATGGGGTTGAGAAACATTTCAGCCATGATCCAGTGGCAGAGGTGACTTAATGGGCTATACGGCCTAATTCTGCTTGTGTTTTTTTATGGTCTTGTATCTTGTTCACTGGGATAGAGAAACCCTGGTCATGCATTCACTTGACAATTGGAGACAGGAATAAAATCCTAATTTCCATGACCCAGTGCTTTTTATTCAGCTGTCACACTGGAATGGCTTCTGAAATTGCCATCAGTTGTCGATTGAGTGAACTTAGAAAGGCTTCAGTTACTGCAAAGGTTTTCATGTCAACTACTTATTGCCTTAGCATCAGTCACACAGAGAATCTTCATACACTTAGCACAAGTATCATTTTCACAAAGCAGTTTCATTTGGGCTATAATAGATTGTTAGAATTCCCATAGCAGGGCTGCAAAGCATGAGCATAATTTCCCCTTCTGGAGCTCAGTCTTGTTCCTGGAAGTCCCAACAAATCGCATGTAGCTTTTGGCCAATGAGTGTAATCAGAATAAAGTATACTGAGAATTCTGAGGAAGTCAGTTCCCATACTTAGACTGTCGCTGTGCAAATGTTAGTCAGCAGCTCCCTGGAAACAGAACAATCACTGTTTTTAGTCAGGGCAATGGTGTTACATGGGGGATAATTGACATCATTTATTTTAGCCATTAAATTGCATGCAGTCAGTATGAGCAGCTGCTTCTAGGAGATGAAAAAGATTCCTTGGTGTGCCACCAACTCCTCATTCCTGCAGTCACAGGCCTCTGTTTAAAGCGTGTGTCGTGAAGGAGGGGAGGGCATTAAACTGATTATATCTGTGCTAGTTCATTGAGTTATATAATTAGTTGCAGTCTACCCTTTCCTTATCCAAAAGCTTTGCAAGCTTTTTCTTCCTGTGTCAAGTATTTATCTAATTCTCTTTTGAAAGTTACTATTTGACCTACTTCCTCTGTCCTTTCATTTAGTGCTTTCCAGAACTTAGCAGCTATTTACATATCTCTAGTTGTGCCATTTATCTCGAATCCTTGTTCTCTGGTTATTGAACCCACTGCCACTGGGTTCTCCCTCGTCATTTTTGTTAATCTCCCCTGTTCTCGGGATAGCAATCACAACTCCTCTGTGTCTCCATGCAACTAAAGTACGTCATCACTGATACAATTTTAGCAAATCACCTTTACACCCTCTCCATTGTCTTGACATCCTTTCTGGGATCTGAGGTCCAAATACTGATTGATTGAATCATAGAATGCTTACAGCAGGTCTGAACCCCAGCTCTCTGTAAGCACAACTCTCCAAGACCCACTCCCTGTTTTTTTTTCCCCCAAATGTTTACTCTCTGGATAATGACCTAATTCTCTTTTGAGAACCACAATTGAATCTGCCACCACCGCCACCAAAACACTTCCAATGTTATTCCAGACTCTAACCCCTCGTTGTGCAAAAGGTTTTCATCATGTCGCCATTGCTTTTTGTTTTTCCTCTTACCTTAAATTGGTCCCCTCTTATTCTAGATCTTTCCGCTAATGGGAACAGTTTCTACTATGTGTCCAGATCTCTCATGGTTTTGAAATCACATATACCACATCTCCTCTCAAACTTCTCTTCTCCCAAGAAAGCAGCTCTTACTTCTCCAATCTATTTATGTAAGGAAGGCTCCTCAGCTTTGGAACTGTTCTTCAAAATAGTTTTGCACGCTCTTTAATCTTTTATCTCTTTCCTAAAGTTTAGTACCTTGAATTAAATGCAGTGCTCTGGTTGAGGCTGACTTGGTGTTTGAACAAGTTTGCCTTTAATTTGCTTGCTCTTATACACACTCTCTTCCTCTTTTTATAAAACCCAGGATCAAATATGCTTCTGTACATAGAAGATTTCTATTCTGTGTTTGCATTAAACGAAATCTTCGCCTTAAAGTAATTAGCGAAGTGAAGTTGTTTGTGTGCATCTAGAGTATTAGAATATGGGGGAAGGGGTGGCAAATGTTTCAATGACACAGAGCCCTGGTTCAGCCATACTGGAATCATTGGGCACAGTTCTGGGACTTATGCCTTAGGAGGGAGTGCAGAATAATCAGAATGATACCTAGACTTGCAGTTAAATTCCACAAAGAGGTTTTGGTCTGGCAGTATCTGTAGAGAGAGAAACACAGTTAACATTTTGAGCCTAATGGCTATTCTTCTCAAGAAGAGTCATACTGGGTATCAAAACATTAACTTGGTCTCTCTTTTCAAAGATCCTGCTAGAGTTCCTTCTTTTTTTTATTTCCTGTTTTCCAGTATTTATAGTATTTTAATTTATTTGTACATATTGGGTTGTATTCTCTGAAGTACAGAAGGTTCAGGGTGATCTGTTTGGTGTTAACATGATATTAAGGAGAGCTGAGAATGTAGGTGGAGAGAAACTATTACTGCTGCTCTGAGTGTCTAGGACTAGAGGGGAGGCAGATCAAAAGGTAAGAGCCAGATCTTTCAAGAATAAAATTAAGAAACACTTCTCCACACAGAGATTGGCAAATGTTCAGAATTCTTCTACAAATTGCAGTTGATGCTAGAGCACTTATTAATTAAAGCCTAATATCAATAAACTTTTGTTAATTAATGGCATTATGCAATATGGGGCAGAAGTAGATTTAGGATGTGCAGACACAGATCATTGATCCCATTGAATGATAGAACATTTCTGAAGGGCTAAATGGCCTACCTCTGTTCCTAGTTCCTGCATGCCTCACAAATGCTGTAGTGGTTGAAAGGATTGTGCGTAAGGTATGGTTACCACCAAGGGTCCCACATTGTCTTCCTTATGAGCCCAATATTCTGCAGACAAAAGGTGCCACTCATCATTGGCACAGCTCTGCTCTAGCTATCACTGGCTGTTAAAAAGCAGAATTGGTCAGTAGGTGACAGGGCAGTGAGCCATTAATGTTCATTTATTTCAAACTATGACCAAACAAAGCACTTTAGACGGCATTACTTTTCCCTGGGTTGGGGGAGTACAGAACTAGAGGGTATAGGTTTAGGGTGAGAGGAGAAAGATTTAAAAGGCACCTAAGGGACAGGGTAGTGTTTGTATGGAATGAGCTGCCAGAGGAAGTGGTGGAGACTGGTACAATTACAACATTTAAAAGGCATCTGAATGGGTATATGAATAGGAGGAGTTTAGAGGGATATAGGCCAAATGCTGACAAATGGGACTAGATTAATTTTGGGTATCTGGTCGGCATGGATGAGTTGGACCGAAGAGCCTGTTTCCATGCTGTACATCTCTATGTCTGATTCACAAATTCCATCTTTTACTTTCAGCATGATTATGAGACTCCTCATATGGTGTTTTTATTCCCCATAGAAACGGTAAACTTGAGCACTTGTGTTGACTGATGGGTGGCAGGCTATTTGCGTGAGACGTTTGTGTCTAAACATTGAACACGTCAAGTAGGCTTGAGGTCACAAGGCATTGATTTGCGTAACTCACTGAACGCAGCACTGTAAACATGTTGTCAGGATTCAGGAAGTTGTCTTGTCTGTTCCCCTTTCTCGGTTTGCCTGTTTCAAACATGCAATTTCTTTAACTAATATTTTCACAGCTGGGAGCGACCTCATGTCATGTACGGCCAGCTGCTGGATTGGCTGCGTTACTTAGTTGCTTGGCAACCTGTGATCATCGGACTGGTTCAAGGCATCAACTACAGTCTGGGACTGGAATAGACTCTCTCCCCATCTTTTTTTGTCTCCCCCATCCCTCCTCTGCAGCCTTCATTCCCCCTCCCCCACCCCCACTCCACCCCCTGACTCCAGTTTTGAGGAATGTACCAATGGGATGTTTCATTACTCTCAGTTGGACAACTTCATCCACAAAAGTAGGAGGAGGAGAGAATGAAGGACACTCCCCACCGCCCTAAACCCAGTGGGACATGGGGCTATTGGCTCATGGATTAGTGAGTTTCCACAAAGTAATCTTGCCCATTCCCCTCCAAAAAAGAATGAAGATTCAAATTAAAGCAACTCTGTTACCTCTTTTCCCACCCACAACTAACATCTGGCTGGAATTGACAACAACTGTTCCTCCAAAGAAGGCTCAAGGGGCTGAATGGCCTGCTTCTATCCCATTTAACTGATTCCCAAGGGGCTGAATGGCTCCCTTTAGTTCCTAATGTGACAGTGAAGATCTTGAATTGTAAGCTTGAGAGTTGTTTTCTTTCTTAACTCTGGATAACCAGCAAGGCCAGTGGTCCTGAAATTCTGTGATCTTCTCTAAGTGGTCTCAGTGGTTACTTGCTGTGTGTAGGTCCAGGGTAGGACGGGTGAGTTAGCACGAGCCAGGCATGCTCTTTCGAGCACAACTTAATCTTCATAAACAAAGCATTCAACCTTTTAGAGGGTGAGGTTCAAGGGGTAGTCCCATGGATGAGTGGGCTATAATATTGGGGAGTTATTACAGAAACTGAGGCTATAATTTTGGAGTAGCAAATACAGGAACTGGGACTGTACCATTGGGAGCGGCTGTTACAGGATCTGGGTTTGTAACATGGGGGGCAAATGTTACAGGAACTGGGTCTATAACTTTGGGGCAGCCATTACAGGAACTGAGGCATATTGGAGGCATATAATATTGGAGCATCAAATACATGAACTGGGTCTGTAACATGGAGGGCAGCCGTTACAGCAACTGCATCTGTTACGTGGGGATGTAGTCTCTACAGTAACTGGGTCTGTAACATGAGGGGCAGGTGTTACAGTAACTGGGTCTGCAAAATGGGGAGCAGCCATTCCAGGAACTAGGTCTGTAACATGACCAGATGTTACAGGAACTAGGTCTGCAAAATGGGAAGCAGCCATTACAGGAACTGGGTCTGTAACATGGGGGCCAGATGTTACAGGAACTGGGTCTGCAAAATGGGAAGCAGCCATTACAGGAACTGGGTCTGTAACATGGGGAGCAGCCATTACAGGAACTGGGTCTGTAACATGGGGGCCAGATGTTGCAGTAACTGGGTCTGCAAAATGAGGAGCAGCCGTTACAGGAACTGGGTCTGTAACATAGGGGGAAGGGTAGCATAATATGGAGCAGCAAATACACAAACTGGGTCTGTAACATGGAGGGCAGCCATTACAGGAACTGGGTCTGTAACATGGGGTGGGGGAGCAGTCATTACAGAAGCTGGGTTTAGATTTGCATTTGAGTCAGATCGAACATTATTCATAGTTTTTTGTGAGAAGATTCATTGGGGAATGAAGTAATATAATTCCTGAGCTGAGGAAATTTACTGGAGAGAGTACCATTCAGCAGATGTTGTTTTCTGCTGCACTAAAATATTGCCTTAAAATTGGGGGAGGAAGGGGAGAGAGAAAGAGCCTTTTAGGATGGAATTAAAAACTGAAGTGGGTTGGGTTTGATAACAGCAGGGTCAAAGAATTCAGGGAGAATATGTTGAAATCCATCCTTTTTATACGAGATATATATTTAAAAGAAACCCTATTTTTACACTCTGATCTTTTATATTGGATTGTATGGGGGTTAGTCAACAATGCACTGGATTGCAAGCTCACCCTTTCCCCTAGCCCAGGATCACTGCACCAATATGGAAATGGCCAGTGAATACATTTGACCACGTTTTGTACTCCTCTGGGCAGATGCAGAGAAATGGGTGAGTTTATGTAAGCTTGCCTGCCCTCTGGTCCTTTCTAATGTTGTCGGGTGACCACACTGCCAGGGTATGTGAAAGTAATGCCGTTGTGTTCCTCCTAGTGAGGAATGAGGTGGGTTCCTCCGTGGAAAGAGCTCTGCAGTGTAATGTCAACCTAAACGGCTAAACGAATGGCCAGTCTCCCTTGAATTGAATGACTTTGGGTTGCAATAAAAGTTATTGGGGCCCCTTGTCTGACAAGGGAAAAGGGAAGCGAGGTATCGACTTCTCTTCATTGTCCATCAACCAGCCCCTTGCACCCCAGTCCTCCTCACTATCAAGCCTGTGTTTTTGGAAGAGGGGATCTCAGGTGACAGTCACATGAGGAACCATCACCAGACCGAGTACCTGAGCTCTGTAGTTTCCTGGAGAATCCACCCCTGACTTACAAGAGAGTCTGGGAGGTATGTGGAGATGGGGCAGAACTGGAGGAGAAAAGGAATCAGAGAAAAGCCATGGGTGAGCAATTCTCCAACTCTGGCTCAGCAAGAAATAGCTCTGTTCACTAATTGGTAGCAATCACTGAGATTGCTCTCTGACCCTGTCTACTGATTGGTATTAGAGCGATGTATGGTATTTCATCTGGCCACTTATCGACCAATGTTCAGTTGGGGCCACTAGCAAGGTGAAAAAAATTTATTTCAGTCAACATTGGCTGCATTGTTTGTTCTTCCCCTTCTCCCTTAGACCCTACCACCTCAGTAAGCTGGTTTGGTCAGTATCGTCACTGATGAAACAGGCTACCATTTCTTTGGTGTTCTGGATCTGTAAAAAAAAAAGGTGCAATTCATATCAATAAACAGTGTACAGGTTACGTTCTGACCCGGCTTTCAAATTGATGCATCTAAATAGAGATTGTGAGATTTCATGAGTTGAAGTAATCGAGAAATGCACAATGGGTCCTGTCGACATCTCGAAGAGCGAAGAGGAGTTCATATTTCAGGTAAGGATATTCAGTCATTACACAGTCAACAGAGAAAATAGACAACAAAGTGTGGAGTCAGAGGACAGATGTCATAACAGGTATCTCACCAACTTTGAGACACAAAACCGAGTGGGATAAAGGGAATGTGTTCAGAGTAGCAGGCAGTGGGAAGTAGTCTTCCATGAGGATCAGTGCTAGGACCATTGCTATTCACCATTTACATTAGCAGTTATACTTTGGAATCAAAAACATAGTTTCTAAATCTGCTGTTAATACCAATTTTTTTTTTATTTGTGAGACAGGAGTGTTGCTAACTAGGCCTGCATTTACTGCCTATCCCTAGTTGCCATGGGGAAAGTGGTGGTGAGCTGCTGCCTTTATGGGCAGCATAGTGCGCACTGGTTAGTACTGCTGCCTCACAGTGCCAGGGACCCAGGTTCAATTCCTACCTCAGGCAACTGTCTGTGTGGAGTTTGCACATTCTCCCCATGTCTGCGTGGGTTTCCTCTGGGTGCTCCAGTTCCTCCCACAGCACAAAAATGTGCAGGTTAGGTGAGTTGGCCATCCTAAATTGCACGTAGTGTTAGGTGAAGAGATAAATGTAAGGGAATGGGTCTGGGTGGGTTGCTCTTCGGAGGGTCGGTGTGGATTTGTTGGGCTGAAGGCCTGTTTCCACACTAAGTAATCTAATCAAACTGTTGCAGCCCATTTGAGGTTCTAGGAATTTGATCGAGTGGCTCTGAAGGAATAGTGGTCTATTTTAAAATCATGATGGCAAGAGGCTTGGAGGGCAATTTGCAGGTGGTGGTATTCCCATGTATCTGCTGCCTTTGTCCTAGGTAGGATATTGTGTGCATTTGGAAAGTGCTGTCTGAAGATTCTTGGTGAATTTCTGAGGTGTGTAGGTGGTACACACTGCTAACACTGTCATAATGAAGGGAGTGAATGTTAAAGTTGGTGGAGGAGTGCCAGTCAAGTGAACTGATTTGTCCTGGATGGTGATGAGTTTCTTGACTGTTGTTGGAACTGCACCCATCCAGGCAATTGTGATATTAGATTAGATTACATTACAGTGTGGAAACAGGCCTTCGACCCAACAAGCCCACACCGACCCGCCGAAGCACAACCCACCCATACCCCTACATTTACCCCTTACCTAACACTACGGACAATTTAGCATGGCAAATTCACCTGACCTGCACATCTTTGGACTGTGGGAGGAAACCAGAGCACCCAGAGGAAACCATGCAGACACGGGGAGAATGTGCAAACTCCACACAGACAGTCGCCTGAGGTATCACATTACTGACTTGTGTCTCTTAGATAATGGACAGGCTTTGGGGTACCAGGTGGTGGGTTACTCATTGCAAGATTCCCAATCTTTGACATGGTCTTGTATTTATATGGATAGTCCTGTTTAGTGTCTGATCAATGGTAACCTCCAGGTTGTCAGTAGTGGGAAATTCAATGATGGTAATGCCATTGAATGTTTTTGGTGATAGTTAGATTCTCTCTTGTTGGAGATGGTCATTGACTGTTATTTTTGTGGCATGTATATTACTTACCATTTTTCAGCCCAAGCCTGGATATTGTCCACGTTTTGCTGCATTCAGACATGGACTGCTTTTTTTTTTATCTCTGAGGAATCACAAACGGTGCTGAACTATGCATTCATGGGCGAACAATCCCCACTTCTGACCTTATGATAGACAGAAGGTCTTTGATGAAGTTGCTGAAGATTGTTGGGCCTAGGGCATCGCCTTGAGGAGCTTCTGCAGAAATGTTCTGGAGCTGAAATGACTGACTTACAATAACCGTGGCATCTTCCTTTGTACGAGGTGTGAATCCAACCAGTGGAGCGATGTCCACAATATGCCTTGATTCTGATTTTGCTCAGGTTCCCTGATGTCATGCACAGCCTCTTGCTGTCTTGATGTTAAGAGCATTTACTGTTACTCTACAATGCTGGTCTCGGTTCTGCTACACCCAATCACTAATGTTACCGGTAATTAAACAACTAGCAGGCAAAGAAATCTCCATAAATATCCCCATGTTCACTTGGAGGAGCCTAGCACTATCTGTGGAAAAACTTAAGCATGCACAACAATCTTCAGCAATGTGCTGAATGGACGATCAGTCTCAGCCTCTTCCAGAGGATCTCCATATCACAGTTGCCAGTTTACAAACAATTTGATTCACTCCACGTGATATCAAGAAATGGTTGGAGGCACTGGAAATTGCAATAGCTATGTGCATTGATAACATTACTGGAGGAGAAAGTGCGGTCTGCAGATGCTGGAGATCAGAGCTGAAAATGTGTTGCTGGAAAAGCGCAGCAGGTCAGGCAGCATCCAGGGAACAGAAGAATCGACGTTTCGGGCATAAGCCCTTCTTCAGGAAAGGATTCCAGCAACACATTTTCAGCAATATTACTGGAGGTTTGAGTTTGATAGAGAGTGTTTATTGTTTCATGTGTTATGTACCAGGCCAGAACCTCTCAAAATTTTAAGAAGGTAATCTAGACCCTAACTTTTTCTTATTTTAAAGGCAGATGTGACGTGGGTGTTCCAGGTGTGGTCAAACCACTCGGCTTTAAGCAAAACAGAATTTATTTAAACACTACAGTTGCAACACGAACAAAAGAGAGTAGATGTTTAGAATAACTTTTGGAAAATGTTACCAACCCAATACAGCCAGTGTTGAAGAGGCTGAACAGGCTGGTGCTGTTTTCCCTGGAGTGTTGGAGGCTGAGGGGTGACCTTTATAGAAGTTTATAAAATCATGAGGGGCATGGATAGGATAAATAGACAAGGTCTTTTCCCTGGGGTTGTGGAGTCTAGAACTAGAGGGGCATAGGTTTTGGGTGAGAGGGGGAAGATTTAAAAGGGACCTAAGGGGCAACGTTTTCACACAGGGTGGTGTGTGTATGGAATGAGCTACCAAAGGAAGTGACAGAGACTGGTACAATTGCAACATTTAAAAGGCATCTGGATGGGTATACGAATAGGAAGGGTTTAGAAGGATATGGGATAAGTGCTGATGAATGGGATTAGCTTAGGTTAGGGTACCTGGTTGGCATGGACAAGTTGGACCGAAGGGTATGTTTCCGTGCTGTATATCTCTGGATTCTACTACTAATTAACTGTCGAGAGTGTGTTACTGGAAAAGCACAGCAGGTCAGGCAGCATCCGAGGAGCAGGAGAATCAACGTTTCGGGTCGGAATCCTTCATCAGGAATGGTGAAGGGCTCCGGTCTGAAACGTCGATTCTCTTGCTCCTCGGATGCTGCCTGACCTGCTGTGCTTTTCCAGTAACACACACTACTCTGGTCTCCAGCATCTGCAGACCTTATTTTCTCCCACTAATTAACTGTTCCAATCCAGTGACATCCCATAAACACCCTTTGACAAAAAGATAAATTCAAACACAGATTCTTACAGGTAGGAGGGAGCAAGTTACAGAAAAGGATTTTGAAAGGAATTCTTTACTGAAGCTTACAACTCCCCTGGACACTCATATTGTGACTACTGCAGCTAAAACAAACTAGGAGAAATCTGTAGTGGGAGAACTGGCTGCTCCCCTTCCATTGTTAAACTCGTATCTTTGGCACTTCTGCCTTTATGACCTCTTCAAAAAAAACCAAGGACAAAATAATCTTTTTAAAGTGACAGCAGCATCACATGTACCGATATACAGTGCAAAGTGTTGTTTTGCATGCTACACAGGTAGTTTGTACCATACAAGTGCACCAGAGTAGCAGAACAGAGTGCCGAATATTGTATTACAATAAGAAAGATCAGAATTAACATTGAAAGATCCATTCAAAAGTCATATAACAGCGGGCAAGAGGCTGTTCTTGCATCTGCCTGTACTTGTATTTAATATCTATATCTTCTGCCCGACGGAAGAGTATAACTGGGGTGGAAGGGGTCTTTGATTATATTGGCTGCTTTCCCAAGGCAGCAGGAAGTATGGATGATGTCAGTGGGTTGAAGGCTCTTTTTGTAATGGCCTGTACTGTGTTCATGAATCCCTAATTTCTTGCGGTTTTGAGGAGAGCAATTGCCATACTGTACTGATGCAATCAGTTAGGATGCTTTTTTTGGTGCATCTATAAAAACTGGGAAGAGTCCTTGTGGACATGCCGAGTTTCCTCAGCCTCCTGAGGAAGTAAAAGTGTTGTGCTTTCTTAACCACCATGTCGACATATGTGGGCCAGCATAGATTGTTGGGGATCATCCCTCCCAGGATGCTCTTGACCATCTCCAGCTCAGCACCATTGATGCAAACAGGGGTGTGCCCATGAATCAGCTTCCTGAAGTTAATGACCAGCTCCTTTGTTTTTGTTAATGTTGACAGAGAGACTGCTGTCTTTAAATCATGTAGCTAAGCACTCAATCTCTTTCCTGTATTCTGTGTCGTTGTTTGAGATCTGACCTACAATGGTGGTGTCATCAGTGAATCTGCAGGGATTTCTTTGAGGATGTCATGAGTAGAGTTAATAGGGGGGAGCCAGTGGTTGTAGTTTAGTTAGATTTTCAGAAGGTCCCACAAAATAGTATGTGTAAAATTGAAGTGTATGGGATTGGGATTAGTGTATGGAGATGGAGAGAGACCTGGGTGGCGCACAGGAAACTAACAGGAGGAATCAATGGATCTTTTTCCAACTAGCAGGCAGTGACTAATTGGGTGCCATAGGAATCAGTGTTAGGATGCCAGCTATTCACTGTACAGGGTATTAGATTAGATTAGATTACTTACAGTGTGGAAACAGGCCCTTCGGCCCAACAAGTCCACACCGACCCGCCGAAGCGTAACCCACCCATACCCCTACATTTACCCCTTTACCTAACACTACGGGCAATTTAGCATGGCCAATTCACCTGACTTGCACATCTTTGGAGTGTGGGAGGAAACCGGAGCACCCGGAGGAAACCCACGCAGACACGGGGAGAACGTGCAAACTCCACAGAGTCAGTCGCCTGAGGCGGGAATTGAACCCAGGTCTCTGGCGCTGCGAGGCAGCAGTGCTAACCACTGTGCCACCGTGCCGCCCACATATTAATGATTTAGATGAGGGAACTAAATGTAATCCTCCAGATTTATTGATGACAAAACCTGATGGGAGGGTGAGCCATAGGAGTACGCGGAGCTGTTTGAATGAATATAGAACATAGAACAGTACAGTATAGGCCATTTGGCCCACAATGTTGTGCTGAGCATTTATCTTAATCTAAAATCAACCTAACCTACACACCCCTCAATTTGCTGCTGTCCACGTGCTTATCCAGCAGTCACTTAAATGTCTGTAAAGTCTCTGACTCTATTACTACCGCTGGCCGTGCATTCCACACACCCACCATTCTCTGCGTAAAGAATCTACCTCCGACAGCTCTCCTAAACCTTCCTTCCATCACCTTAAAAATATGACCCCTTGCGACAGCCATTTCTGCCCTGGCTATGTACTCTATCTATGCCTCTCATTACCTTGTACACCTCTATCAAGTCACCTCTCTTCCTTCTTCATACCAGAATGAAAAGCCCAAGCTCACTCAACCATCAATCCAGGCAGCATCCTGGTAAATCTCCTCTGCACCCTCTCTAAAGTATTTACGTCCTTCCTGTAATGAGGCAACCAGACTAGACACAAATTTCCAAGTGTGGTCTAACCAGGGTTTTATAGAGCTGCAGCAAAACCTTGCGGCTCTTAAACTCAATCCCCCTGTTAATGAACGCTAAAACACCATACACCTTATTAACAAACCTATCAACTTAGGTGGCAACTTTGAGGGATCTATGGACGTGGACCCCAAGATCCCATTGTTCCGAGTGATTTCGGCAAGTTGAGTAAATGGGCAAATAGATGGTAGATGAATATAATGTGAGGTTATCCACTTTGGTAGCAAAAACAGGAGGGCAGATTACCAACTAAATGGCACAATGAGACCTGGGTGACCTTGTATACTAGACAGTGAACATAAGCAGGAGACAGGTGCTGAAGATCAGAGTTGAGTGTGTGCTGCTGGAAAAGCACAGCAGGTCAGGCAGCATCTGAGGAGCAGGAGAATTGACATTTTGGGCCAAAGCCCTTCATCCTGATTCTCCTGTTCCTTGATGCTGCCTGGCCTGCTATACTTTTCCAGCAACACACTGTCAACAGTGAACATAAGCATGCAGGTGAAGAAGGCAAAATGATGTGCTGGCCTTGATAGTGTGAGGATTCAAGTACAGGAGCAGGGATGTCTTACTGCAATTGTGTAGGGCTTTCGTGAGATCACACCTGGATTAGGTATGCAGTTTGGTCTCCTGAGGAAAGATGTTCTGACATGGAGGGATTGCGGCAAAGATTTACCGGATTGATTCCTAGGCTGGCAGGATTGATATATGCCAAAAGACGTGACCAACTGGATCTATACAAGGTAGATGCAGGAAGAGTATTCCTGATGACCACGCAGTCCAGGACCAGGGGACATGGCCCAAGGATATGGGTTAGGCCATTTAGGAATGAGATGAGAAATTTCTTCACCCAGAGAGTAGTGAGCCTGTGGAATTCTCTGGCATAGAAAACTGTTGATGCCAAAATACTGAATGTTTGTTTTTGGAGGAGGAGTTTGATCCCTTTAGCCCTAAGAACTGTATCTAAGTTTGCGGAGAGAAAGCAGGAACAGGGAATGTGTTGGGCGATCAGGTGTGATCATATCAAAAACAGAGCCAAATGCCCTACTGCTCCTGTTTTCTTTATTTCTATGATTTGTAGTCCAGAATTAACCATACTCCAACCTGTCCGAATATAGCTACAACACTAGTAACTACCCAACAATGTGGAAAACTGCCCAGGTAATTAGAATCTTACTGAACTACATTTCAAGTATTGTGACCGAGTTTGGGCCCCTTATCTCAGGAAAGATGTATTGGCCCTGAAGGGGGTCCAGAGGAGGGTCATGAGAATGATCCCAGGAGCAAAAGGCTTAACATATGAGGAACGTTTGAGGACTCCAACTCTATAGTCAATGTAGTTTAGAAGGATGGGGGAGGGGGATCTGATTGAAACTGTTTTACAGAATACTGGATGACCTGGACAGTGGAAGATGTTTCCATTGGCAGGTGGGATGAGGACCTGAGGGCACAGCCGTAGAATAAAGGGAAGGTCCTTTAGAATGGAGATAAGGAGAAACTTCTTCAGCCAGAGGGTGGTGAATCTGTGGAATTCATTGCCACAGAAGTCTGTGGAGGCCAGGTCATTGAGTATATTTAAGATTGAAATAGGTTCTTGATTGCCGAGGATCAAAGGTTACAGAGACAAAGCAGGAGAGTGTGTTTGAGACATCTATTAGCCATGATTGAATATGATGCTGCAAGACAGGATCTGAGGAGCATAAGT
>NC_057715.1:117026870-117037980 GCF_004010195.1 Chiloscyllium plagiosum | reverse complement strand
GGGAGTTGCCCTGTGAGTCCTCAACATTGACTCTAGACCCATGAAGTCTCTCAGCTTCAAGGTTAAATATGGCCAAGGAAACCTCCTGCTGGTTACCACATTCTGTCCTCCCTCAGCTAATGAATCCGTCTCCTCCATATTGAACAACACTTGGAGCAAGCACTGAGGGTGGAAGAATGTACTCTGGGTAGGGGTTTTCAATATCCCACCACCAAGAGTGGCTCAGCAGCAGTACTACTGATTGAGCTAGTTAGTTCCTGAAGGACATCAGATGGAGTTCAATCTGAATAAATGTGTGGTATTGCACTTTGGTACAACAAACAAGGGTAGGACTTATACAATTAATGGTCGGGCCCTGGATAGTTTGGTAGAACAGAGGGACTAAGGGTTCAGGTACGTAATTCTTTTAAGTTTGCTTCACATATAGACAGATTGGTTAAAAAGATGTTTAGCGTGCTTGCCTTCATTGCTCAGTCCTTTGGGTATTGGAGTTATGTTGAGGTTGTACATTGGTGAGGCCTCTTCAGGTAGGGCTGAAGATGAGGTGTCAACCTGGTGAAGCTACAAAACAGGGCAACTTGCACGCCAAACAGCATAAGCAGCAAGTGATAGGTCCAAGCAATCCTTTAGGTCAGATCTAAGTTCTGCAGACCTGCCACATCCAGTTGTGAATGGTGGTGGACAATTAAACAACTCACTCCTCAATAATGGAAGAGTCCAACATGTAAGTGCAAGAGATAAGGCTGAAATGTTCACAACAATCTACACCCAGAAGTGCCAAGTGGATTTTCCATCTCAGTGACCCCCAGAATTACAAATACCAGTTTTCAGCCAATTGAATTCACTCCATGCTGGAGGCACTGAATACTGCAAAGGCTATGGGCCCTGAAAACATTCTGGCAATGGTGCCCGAAGACTGGCTTCTCCCCTAGCCAAGCTATTCCAGTATAGTTACAACACTGGCAGCTACCCGGTAATGTGGAAAGTTGTCCAAGTATTTCCTGTACATAAAACGCAGCACAATTCCAACCCCATCGATTATAGTAAAGTGATGGAAGGGGTCATCAACAGGGCTATCAAGCAGCACCTGCTCAGCAATAACCTGCTCAGTGACCCCCAGTTTGGGCTCTAAAAGGACCATTCAGCTTCTGACCTCATCACAGCCTCGGTTCAAACATGGACAAAAGAGCTGAATTCCAGAGGGGAGGGGAGAATGGCTGCCCTTGACATCAAGGCTGCATTTTGCTGAGTGTGGCATCAATGTGCCCAAGCAAAACTGGAATCAATGGGAATTGTTTGTAAGGGGGGGTTGGGGTGGATGTGGTGGTGTGATAGTAGTATTTCTGCTGATTGGATTCACACCTGGTTCAAAGGAAAATGGTTGTAGTTGTTGGAGTCATTATTTCAGCTCCAGGACATCTCTGCAGGAGTTCCTCAGGGTAGTGTCCTACACCCAACCATCTTCAGCTGCTTCATCAATGACCTTCCCTCCATCATAAAGTCAGAAGTGGGGATGTTCACCAATGACTGGGCAATGTTCAGCACCATTCATGACTCCTCAGTTACTAAAGCAGTCCATATTCAATAATATATTCAGGCTTGGGCTGGCAAGTGGCAAGTAACGTTTGTGCGATGCAAATGCAAAGCAATGACAATCTGCAATCAATGACAATCTAACCACCACTCCTTGACATTGAATGGCATTGCCATTACTGAATCCCACACTACAAACATCCTGGGAGTTTTCATTGACCAGAAAGTCAACTGGACTTGCCATATAAATACAGTGGCTACAAGACCAAGTCAGATGCAAGGAATACTGTGGTGAGTAACTCACCTGCAATTCTACAAATACAAATTTACCCCATAAACTGATAGGTGCGCGCGTGCAGGAGAGACGGAGTGAGTGTGAGCATGTGAGTGTGTGCGAGTGGATGAGAGTGCATGTGAAAGAGTGTGTGTAAGCTTGGTGTGTGATGGGATATAAACCTGTGAGGGGATGCATGAGAGAGAGCTTCTGTATAAGAGAGGGTCTGCGTGAGTGTGTAAGTATGTTGGAGAGTGTGTGTGTGAGAGAGAGAGTGTTGTTCCGACACTGGGTAAACCCCTCTGCTAATTTAAATCTGACACACATAGAAGCACACCTCACACCGTAATCTGTTAAATTTCAAGAGGCAAAGAACTATCCCAGAGGTCACGATTTAAACTAAAAATGAACAATTTTATTCTTTTAAGTCAAAAAAGAGAACATTAAACAACTATTTATAATTCCTTTCTTGTAAACATATCTTTTACCTCCCACTCGACAATACTGGTCCGATGAAAATAAAAATTCTGATTAAGATTTACAAAAAACAATCACGTTTCAAAACCAGCCAGCGTCAATTTTCTTCTGTATTTTCCTGGGTCACCTTTGCTTCGGTCTTCTGCTGAACAACTTTTCTTATGGACATGTATCTTTCAGACAGCTGTTCAGCTAGCAGTCTTGTGAGTGTCCTTTGCTGCTCTCCCCTAACTGTTCAAAATGTCGTTTTATGCCCCAAATCATCGGATCATTTCATTGGTTTGATGTCATCCCAAAAAGTAAAATTCAAATTTGATTGGATTCTAGTCTCTGGGGCATAATTTAAACTGATTGTCATAGAGTTATACAGCATGGAAACAGACCCTTCGGTCCAACCCGTCCATGCCGACCAGATATCCCAACCCAATCTAGTCCCACCTGCCAGCTCCTGGCCCATATCCCTCCAAACCCTTCCTAGTTGTATACCCATCCAGATGCCGTTTAAATGTTGTAATTGTACCAGCCTCCACCACTTCCTCTGGCAGTTCATTCCATACACGTACCACCCTCTGTGTGAAAATGTGGCCCCTGAGGTCTCTTTTATATCTTTCACCTCTCATTCTAAACCTATGCCCTCTAGTTCTGGACTCCCACACCCCAGGGAAGAGACTTTGTCTATTTATCCTATCCATACCCCTCATGATTTTATAAACCTCTATAAGGTCACCTCTCAGTTTCCAACCATCCAGGGAAAACATCCCCAGCCTCTACAATATCTCCCTATAGCTCAAATCCTCCAATCCTGGCAACATCCTTGTAAATCTTTTCTGAACCCCTTCAGATTTCACATCACCAGAATTGCACGCAGTATTTCAAAAGTGGCCTAACCAATATCATGGAGGAGAAAGTGAGGACTGCAGATGCTGGAGATCAGAGCTGAAAATGTGTTGCTGGAAAAGCGCAGCAAGTCAGGCAGCATCCAAGGAACAGGAGAATCGACGTTTCGGGCATAAGCCTGAAGAAGGGCTTATGCCCGAAACGTCGATTCTCCTGTTCCTTGGATGCTGCCTGACCTGCTGCGCTTTTCCAGCAACACATTTTCAGCAGTAACCAATATCATGTACAGCCACAACATGACTTCCCAACTCCTGTACTCAATATTCTGGATTAGTGGTGCTGGAAGAGCACAGCAATTCAGGCAGCATCCGAGGACAGGCAAAATCGACGTTTCGGGCAAAAGCCACCTCGTTTTTACCTCCTGTACTCAATACTCTGACCAATAAAGGAAAGCATACCAAACACCTTCTTCACTATCCTATGTACCTGTGAGTCAACTTTCAAGGAGCCATGAACCTGCCAAATTTCAATTTGTTTTTGTACCATGGCAACACAGCACTATTTGTGTCAACTAAATGTTACATTTTTAAATTGTTCAGCATGCTCTGTGCTTTCAGTCCTTGCCATCTCCCTGTCTCTCTTAAAGGTACAGTACACACCTACACCTTCATAACAGAGTATTTAGTGCCGTGGGGTCACCTGCAGTGTGACAAGGTTCCGGTTGAGGTCATCCCCATGGGTACTGAACTTGACTATCAGCCTCTGCTCAGGCATTTGTGTTGTTGTTTGTCCCAAAGTCCGCCTTGGAGAATGGTCACCCAAAGGTCCGAGCCAAATGTCCCTGACTGCTGAAGTGTTCTCCAATTGGGAGGGAACACACTTGCCTGGTGATCTTTGCACAGTGTCCATTCACCCAAGGTCGCAGCTTCTGCTTGGTCTGGCCAATGTACCATGCTTCAGGACATCTTCGCCTGCGGCATATGACAAAGTTGGCCAAGTCACATGAGTACCTGCCGTCCACATGGTGGGTGGTGTCCCCACGTGTAATAGTGGTATCCGATCAACACTCATGTTGCAGCAGCTGCTGAGACAGGGTTGTACAGTGTTGTGGTCGATGTTGACTTGAAGGCTGAACAGTTTGTTGCAAACAATGATCTGTTTGAGTTTTGGTGGTTGTTTAAAGGCAACAAGTGGAGACGTGGGGAAGGTCTTGGTGAGGTGCTCATCCTCATCGATAATGCGTTGCAGGTTGCGAAGAACATGGAACAGTTTTTCGGCTCCCAGGAAATACTGGACAACAAATATCGGTACCCTATTGTCTCCTGAGGAGGTCGTTAACGCTCCTTGCTGTGTCACGTCTGAACTGGCAGTCAATGAGTTGAGCACCGTACCCTGTTCATATGAGGGCAACCTTGAGCACTTTCAACGGTCCATTTAGAAGAGTATTCTGTCACACTTCTGACTTGGGCTTTGTAGATGGTGGACAGACTTTGGGCAGTCAGAAGCTGGTTACTTAATCTTAACAAGTATTCTTAATATTCACTTCGCAAAGAAGTTTCTCCTGAATTCCCTGACTGGATTTATCACTGATTGTATTGTATTTATGGTCCTTAGTTCTTGCTCCCCTCCCACCCTCTCCCTCAGTGTCTGCAGCATTGAAATCCACTCCCAGACTCCTACCATGAGTCACTAAAATCTCTCAATGAGGAATTGTTATTTGAAATAATTGGTGACCTAAACAAGAGCTGAAAATCACTGGGCGGTCAACTGACTCAACGCTGACATTGCTGTTGAGAGTGGGGCGCTGGAAAAGCACAGCAGGGACCATCCGAGGAGCAGGAAAATCGATGTTTCGGGCAAAAGCTCTTTCCTGGTCCTCAGATG
Source organism: Chiloscyllium plagiosum (assembly GCF_004010195.1). Taxonomy (NCBI): domain Eukaryota; kingdom Metazoa; phylum Chordata; class Chondrichthyes; order Orectolobiformes; family Hemiscylliidae; genus Chiloscyllium; species Chiloscyllium plagiosum. The sequence continues at coordinate 117,032,975 of NC_057715.1, read as the reverse complement.
CTGCCAGACCTGCTGTGTTTTTCCAGCACCACACTCTCGACTCAAATCTCCAGCATCTGCAGTCCTCACTTTCGCCCACTGACAGTGCTCTGTCAGATTCAATCATATTACCTAATGCAATTTAACCACAATGATCTCAGGTCCAGTTGGGCTTTACATCATTCACTGTCTTACGATGCAACTTTATGATGAAACTCAGCCCTTGCTATTCAGCACACACCCTTGAGTCAGAAGGTCATGAGTTCAAATTGCAGAGCTGAAATTTGACAAAAGAAATCCATGCAAACTCTCAGTACAACACTGAAGGAGTGCTGCACTGTTGAAGGGTTAGTCCTGAGGGAATGCCACACTCTTGGAGGGTCAGTGATGTGGGAGAACCGCACTGTCGGAGGATCAGTACTAAAGAAATGCCACACTGTCAGAGGGTCAGTGCTGAGGGAATGTTGCACTGTCAGAGGGTCAGTGCTGAGGGAGTGCCGCATTGTCAGAGGGTCAGTGCTGAGGGAGTGCCGCACAGTCGGAGGGTCAGTGCTGAGGGAATACCGCACGGTCAGAGGGTCAGTGCTAAGGGAGTGCCGCACTGTCGGAGGGTCAGTGCTGAGACAGTGCTGAGGGAGTGCTGCATTGTCAGAGGGTCAATGCTGAAGGAGTGCCGCATTGTCGGAGGGTCAGTGCTGAGGGAATCCGCACAGTTAGAGGGTCAGTGCTGGGGGAGTGCCGCAATGTCGGAGGGTCAGTGCTGAGGGAGTGCTGCACTGTCGGAGGGTCAGTGCTGAGGGAGTGCCGCATTGTCATAGGGTCAGTGCTGAGGGAATCCGCACAATTAGAGGGTCAGTGCTGGGGGAGTGCCGCACTGTTGGAGGGTCAGTGCTGGGAGAGTGCCGCACTGTCGGAGGGTCAGTGCTGAGGGAGGGCCACACTGTCGTAGGGTCAGTGCTGAGGGAGTGCCGCACTGTCGGAGGGTCAGTGCTGAGGGAGAGCTGCACTGTCGGAGGGTCAGTGCTGAGGGAATCTGCACAGTTAGAGGGTCAGTGCTGGGAGAGTGCTGCAATGTCGGAGGGTCAGTACTGAGGGAGAGCCACACTGTCGTAGGATCAGTGCTGAGGAGTGCCGCACAGTCGGAGGGTCAGTGCCGAGGGAGTGCCGCACTGTCGGAGGGTCAGTGCCAAGGGAGTGCCGCACTGTCGGAGGGTCAGTGCTGAGGGAGTGGGCACTGTCGGAGGGTCAGTGCTGAGGGAGTTGGCACTGTCGGAGGGTCAGGACTGCTTTCAAATTGTCATGGCCACTGACTTTCTTTTGTACACTCACATTTCTTGCTGTTCTTTAATAAATGTTTCAAAGGTGACACAGCAATGTTGACATTTCGAATGAACTTATGATCAAATCCTTTCACGCTGATATATCATGAAGTTTTCTGTGTCTGTCCTAGGCATGGGCAAACCAATAATGACTTTAGTTTTGTTTCTCTCAGTGCGACTTGGTCTTGTTCCACCGTGTGGCCCAAATACCTCCGTTTTACTTTGATTTACAAATTATTTGTAACTGATTTGTTCAAATGTTGGAAATGTTCTTCCTCCTGTTTGGATGTATACAACCAAGTCATCTAAATATACAATACAATTGCACCATCCTTTGATGATGGCTAATCATTGATAAATTGCTAATGTATCTATCACTCCACATGACATGACTTTATATTGATAAAGCTCAGTTTGGTATTACAAAAGCTGATATTTCCTTGACTGTAGAGTCAACAGAATTTGTCATTATCCTTTTGACAAATCAATTTTTTAAAAAATTCACTCATGAGGTGTGGGTATTGCTGACTGGGCCCAGCATTTATTGCCTGTCCCTAGTTGCCCCCTTGAGAAGGTGGGAGTGAGCTGCCTTCTGGAACCGCAGCGGTCCATGTTCTGTGGGTAGACCCACAATGCTGTTAGGGAAGGAATAAAGTTCTCTCTGTTCCCAGAACAAGGACAAAATGGGGTTAGATGTAGATTAAAGCTCTCTTTACACTGTCCGCATCAAACACTCCCAGGACGGGGATGGCATGGGTTAGAGACAGAGTATAACTCCCTCTATCCTGTCCCCCATCAAATACTCCAAGAGAGAGACAGTACTGGTTTAGATACAGAGTAGAGCTCACTCTACACTGTCCCCATCAAGCACTCCCAGGACAGGAACAGCATGGGTTTAGATACAGAGTAAAGCTCACTCTACGCTGTATCCATCAAATACTCCCAGGACAGGGACAACACAGAGTTAGAGACAGAGTAAAACTCTCTCTACACTGTCTCCAACAAAAACTCCCAGGACAGGGACAGTATGGGGTTAGATACAGACTAAAGCTTCCTCTATACTGTCCCCAACGATCACTCTAGGACAGGGGCAACATGGGATTAAATACAGAATAAAGGTCCCTCTACACTGTCCCCATCAAACAATCCCAGGACAGGGGCATTACAGGGTTAGCTACAGAGTAAAGCTCACTCTACACTGTACCCATCAAACACTCCCAGGACAAGGACAGTACAGGGTTAGATACAGAGTAAAGCTCCCTCTACACTGTCCCCATCAAACACTCCCAGGACAAGGACAGTACAGGGTTAGATACAGAGTAAAGCTCTCTCTAAACTGTCACCCCATCAGATACTCCCAGGACAAGGACAGCACAGGATTAAATACAAAGTAAAGCTCTCTACACACTGTCTCCAACAAACACCTCCAGTACAGGGACAGCATGGGGTTAACTACAGAGTAAAGCTCCCTCTACACTGTCCCTAACAAACACTCCCAAGACAGGGACAGCACGGGGTTAGATACAGAGTAAAGCTCCCTCTACACTGTCCCCATCAAACACTCCCAGGACAGAGACAGCACAGGGTTAGATACAGAGTAAAGCTCCCTCTACACTGTACCCATCAAACACTCCCAGGACAAGGACAGTACAGGGTTAGATACAGAGTAAAGCTCCCTCTACACTGTCCCCAACAAACACTCCCAAGACAGGGACAGCACGGGGTGAGATACAGAGTAAAGCTCCCTCTACACTGTCCCCATCAAACACCCCCAGGACAGGGACAGCGCGGGGTGAGATACAGAGTAAAGCTCCCTCTACGGTGTCCCCAACAAACACTCCCAGGACAGGGACAGCACGGGGTTAGATACAGAGTAAAGTTACCTCTACACTGTCCCCAACAAACACCCCCAGGACAGGGACAGCACGGGGTAGGATATAGAGCAAAGGTGCCTCCAGTCTTTTAACAGAAAGTAAAACTCTCTCTACTCTTTAAAACTGAAACTAAAGGTTCCTATATTCTTTTAAACTAAAAGTAAAGCTGCTTCAACACTATCCCCATCAAACACTTCCAGGATAGGTACAATGCAGGATGAGATACAGATTAAATTTCCCCAACTATTTCAAATTAAAATTAAAGCTCCCTCCTCACATCGCTTCGAACACTCCAAGGATGGTACAGCACACTGTTAGATACAGCATAATGGTCCCTCTACTATTTTAAACTAAAAACAAAGTTCTGTCTACTCTTCTAAACTGAACCTAAAGTTCCCTCCACATTCTCCCCATCGAATGTCCCCAGAACAGGAATAGCATGGGGTTAGATATAGAGTAAATCTCCCTCCACCCTGTCCCATTCAAACACTCCCAGGACACGGACAACATGGGATTAAATACAAAATAAAGCTTCTTCAACACTGTCCTCCATTAATCACTCCCAGCAGTAAAGCTCCCTCTAGTGCTCTCACAATATATTCCTAACTTTGCAATTAATTTATGACTTGTTTGATTCCTGATACTGAGGTATTTGGATCTCCACATGTAGAAGAGATGGAAAACACAACCAATACATGAAGTCTTCTCAGTCAGTCGCCAAGGGTCCTCAGTGCATCCCAGTCACTAGCATTCATTAATCTCCTGGAATACATATTACACCTTTACCACAGTACAACATTACAGAACTTCATATTGCAGCAAACTTTGGAGAACACTATGGCATTGGAAGGGAAAATTAGACAGACATGGGTGAGAGCATGGAATAATTTGAAAACAAGGCTGACATTTTAAAAATTAATTCAGTGAAACACTGGGAGCTAATTAGGTCAATGAGCACAGGGAGTGAACGGGAACAATTTTGGGGCTGTGGGACTTGAATTCTACAGGAAACAGATTAGAATGAGCTTCAGAATATCACAATGACTGAGAGGTCCCTCACCAACTTGTAAGCAGGCAATTTTCTGTCAATGGTTTATGGCAAAACTGCTCAATATAAATGCTGACCACTTGCTGCGTGTCATTTGAAACTCACTGAACCAACAACACAAGATAAAATTAACCTCCTGAACTTTAGTCCTGTTCTGGGATTGGATAACCAGCTGGTCAAAGCTGCAATTTTCTTCACCAGACTAATTTTAAAGCATCTACTAATGTCTGTAGATATTGCCAGTAGATACTGTCTGTCCTCAGTTTTACAGTTCTTATCCTTACTTTGACATCCTTCCGTGACCTTGTCCTCTCCCAATCTCCACCTTCTGAGATCTCTACTTTCCTCTAATTCTGACTTCTTGAACCTCCCCAGATTTTAATAATTCCTCCTTGGACAGACATGCCTTCAAACTGGCTCTGAAGCTTTGGAATGTTCTCACAATTACAGCACAGGAACAAGCCCTTTGGCCCCACATGTCTGTACTAACGTTGGTGCCATCCTAAACTAATCCCATGGATTAAACTATCCTTCCATTCCCTGCCTATTCATGTGTCTGTCTAAAAGCCTTTTAAACATTGCTATTGTATCTGTTTCCACTACCTCCACTGGCAGCACGTTCCAGGCATCTACCACCCTCTTTGTAAAAAAAATCTTGCCTTGCACATCTCCTTATCCCACCTCACCTTAAACCAATACCTCTTAGTATTTGATGCTTCCATCCATGAAGTGGGAAACAGAATCAAAATGCAGGTTCAAAACTGTATCAGTGACTGAGACAATTATCTCTTGACAAAGTGACACCCACAGCCCTCCCATGGAATGACTGACATAGAATCACAGAATCCCTCCAGTTTGGAAGCAGGCCATTCAACCCATCAAGTCCACACTGATCCTCTGAAGAACATCCCACTCAGACCCACACGCCACCCCGACCCCCAACCTATCCCTGCCACCTGCATTTCCCAAGGCTAACCCACCTAAACTTGCACATAACTGGACATGTTCTAAGTATAAGGCGGAAGAAAACAAACCAATACATGGTAAGGACAAGCCAGGGAACTATAGACCAGTGAGCCTGACATCGGTGGTGGGCAAGGTGTTGGAGGGAATCCTGAGGGACAGGGTGTACATGTATTTAGAAAGGCAAGGACTGATTAGTGATAATCAACATGGCTTTGTGCGTAGGAAATCATGTCTCACAAACTTGATTGAGTTTTTTGAAGATGTAACAAGGGGATTGATGAGTGCAGAACGATAGATGTGATCTGTATGGACTTCAGTAAGGCATTCGGCAAGGTTCCCCATGGGAGACTGATTAGCAAGGTTGGATCTCACGAAGTAAAGGGAGAACTAGCCATTTGGATACAGAACTGGCTCAAAGGGAGGAGACAGAGGGTGGTGGTGGAGGGTTGTTTTTCAGACTGGAGGCCTGTGACCAGTGGAGTGCCACAAGGATCAGTGCTGGGTCCTCTACTTTTCGTCATTTATATAAATGATTTGGATGTGAGAATAAGAGGTATAATTATTAAGTTTGCAGATCACACTAAAATTGGATATGTACTGGACAGCGAAAAAGATTACCTCCGATTACAACAGGATCTTGATCAGTTGGGCCAATGGGCTGAGAAGTGGCAGATGGAGTTTAATTTAGATAAATGCGAGGAGCTGCATTTTGGGAAAGCAAATCTTAGCAGGACTTATACACTGAATGGTAAGGTACTAGGGAGTGTTGCTGAACAAAGAGACTTTGGAGTGCAGGTTCATAGCTCCTTGAAAGTGGACTCACAGGTAGATAGGATAGTGAAGAAGACATTTGGTATGCTTTCCTTTATTGGTCAGAATATTGAGTACAGGAGTTGGGACGTCACGTTGCAGCTGTACA
>NC_057715.1:116968955-117022061 GCF_004010195.1 Chiloscyllium plagiosum | reverse complement strand
AACGTCGATTCTCCTGTTCCCTGGATGCTGCCTGACCTGCTGCGCTTTTCCAGCAACACATTTTCAGCTCTGATCTCCAGCATCTGCAGACCTCACTTTCTCCTCCTTCTTAATACAGCAGAGGAATTCATTCAGCCTATTAAGTCTGCTCTGGATCTCCAGATGAGCATTTAGTTGGTCTCATTCTGTCTTCTTCCTTATCACATTTAAAAATTCCCTTTTCAAAGGCTACTATTGAGTTTGTTATGCACTGCTGTAAACAGCCAGTCATTTTCTGAAGATATTTTTGGTAGCACAGAACTTTAACCTCACTGAAAGCAGAGATGTTGCTGAAGCTTTCTGCCTTTCACTCATAGGAACAGGAGTAGGCCATTTGGCCCCTCGAGCTTACTCTGCTATTCAATAGGATTTTGGCTGATCTGACATTCCTCATGTCCACTTTCTTACATTTTCCCTACAATCCTTGATTCCCTGACTGATCAAGAATCTATCGATCTCAGTCTTAAATATACACAAGGACTCTGCCCCCACAGCTCATTGTGGCAAGGAGTACAAAGACTCTCAACCCTCTGAGAGAAGAAACTCCCCCCCCATCTCAGTCTGAAATTGGTGCCCCTTTATTCTGAGACTGTGCCCTCTGGTCCTAGACCCTCCCATGAGGGGAAACATCCTCTCAGCATTGACCCACTCAAGCCCCTTAAGAATCCTGGATGTTTCAATCAGATCCCCTCTCATTCTTCTAAATTCCAGGGAGTAGAGTCCTGATCTTCACTCATAAGACAATCCCTCCACACCAGGGATCATCCTTGTGAAAAGCAAAAGAGCTGCGGATGCTATAAATCAGAAACAAAAACAGAAATTGCTGGAAAAGCTCAGAGGTCTGGCAGCATCTATGAAGAGAAATCAGAGTTAACGTTTTAGATCGAGTGACTCTTCCTCAGAATTTAAGTGATCAATCAAGCTCATCACATGGCTCATTTACGCTTGCATACAACCTTCATTCAAGCCCGCTGTGGTAGTGTCCCTACCCCTGGACTGGGAGGGCCTGGTTCAAGTCCGCTCTGCCCCAGAGGTGTGTAATAACATCTCTGAACAGGTTGATTTGAAAAATATTTAACATTTTTAAAAATTCAACATCCATTCATATGCAGGCACCCATTCTCTGACCCATTCTCTGAAAGGAAAAGCAAAATCTTTTGAAACTTGCACTTTTTCTGACTTACCAAAACCTCAGGGAATCTATTACTTAATGCTTTCTGCATGGCAACTAATCAAGATTTATTGGCCAATCAATCAATACCCTCATCATCTGTAATAAATATTGTTTGAATATTCCTATTTGATTTAATATTCATGGATTTATATTGATAGATGCAAAATGAAAAGCTTTGACAACACGTTTCTCAATTCAGCAAGATTCAAGTCCTTCAGTACCAAGTGTCTGTGCACCACTCCCTCAACACTGACCCTCCGACAGTGCGGCACTCCCTCAGCACAGACCCTCAACAGTGTGGCACTCCCACGGCACTGACCCTCCGACAGTGCGGCACTCCCCCAGCACAGACACTCCAACAGTGTGGCACTCCCATGGCACTGACCCTCCGACAGTGCGGCACTCCCTCAGCACAGACCCTCCAACAGTGTGGCACTCCCACGGCACTGACCCTCCGACAGTGCGGCACTCCATCAGCACTGACCATCCAACAGTGCGGCACTAACACTCCGACAGTGCGACGTTCCCTCATCACTGATCCTCCGACAGTGCGGCACTCCTTCAGCACTGACCCTCCGACAGTGCGGCGCTCCCTCAGCACTGACTCTCCAACAGTGCGGCAATCCCTCGGTATTGACACTCCGACACTGCGGCACTCCCTCAGCACTGACCCTCCGACAATGCAGCGCACCCTCAGCACTGACCCTCCGACAATGCAGCGCACCGTCAGCACTGACCTTCCAACAGTGCAGCGCCCCCTCAGCACTGACCCTCTGACAATGCGGCACTCCCTCAGCACTGACCCTCTGACAGTGCGGCACTCCCTCAGCACTGGCCCTCCGACAGTGCAGCACTCCCTCAGTACTGACACTCCGACAGTGCAGCGTTCCCTCAGCACTGACCCTCTGACAATGCGGCGCTCCCTCAGCACTGGCCCTCCGACAGCGCGGCAGTCCCTCATCACTGATCCTCTGACAGTGCGGCACTCCCTCAGCACTGACCCCATGACAGTGCGGCACACCTTCAGCACTGACCCTCCGACAGTGCAGCACGCCCTCAGCACTGACCCTCTGACACTGCGGCACTCCCTCAGCACTGACCCTCCGACACTGTGACGCTCCCTCAGCACTGACCCTTTGACAGTGCGGCAGTCCCTCAGCACTGACCCTCTGACAGTGAGGTGCTCCCTCAGCACTGATCCTCCGACAGTGCGGTGCTCACTCAGCACTGACCCCCCGACTGTGCGGCACTCCTTCAGCACTGACCCTCCGATAGTGCGGCACGCCCTCAGCACTGACCCTCCGACAGTGCTGAGGGAGCGCCGCACTGTCGGAGAGTCGGTGCCACACTGTTAGATGGTCAGTGCAGATGGAGCACTGACCCTCCGACAGTGCAGCGCTCCCTCGGCACTGACTCTCTGACAGTGCAGCGCTCCCTCAGCACTGACCCTCTGACAGTGTGGCGCTCCCTCGGCACTGACCCTCCGACAGTGCAGCACCCCCTCAGCTCTGACCTTCCGACAATGCGGCACTCCCTCAGCACTGACCCTCTGACAGTGTGGCACTCCCTCAGCACTAAACCTCCGACAGTGCAGCACTCCCTCAGTACTGACCCTCCGACAGTGCAGCACACCCTCAGCACTGACCCTCTGACAATATGGCACTCCCTGAGCACTGACCCTCCGACAGTGCAGCACTCCCTCAGCACTGACCCTCTGGCAGTGCGGCACTTCTTAGCACTGACCCTGCGACAGTGCGGCACTTCTTAGCACACCCTCCGATAGTGCAGCACTCCCTCAGCACTGACCCTCCGACAGTGCGGCACTTCTTAGCACTGACCCTGCGACAGTGCGGCACTTCTTAGCACACCCTCCGATAGTGCAGCACTCCCTCAGCACTGACCCTCTGACAATGTGGCACCCTCTCAGCACTGACCCTGCGACAGTGCGGCACTCCCTCTGCACCGACTCTCCGACAGTGCGACGCTCCCTCATCAGTGACCCTCTGACAGTACGGCACCTCTCAGCGCTGACCCTCCAAAAGTGCTGCACTCCCTCAGCATTGATCATCCGACAGTGCAGCACGTGCTCAGCACTGACCCTCCGACCGTGTGGTGCTCCCTCAGCACCGACCCACCGACAGTGCGGCACTCCCTCAGCACTGACCCATCTACAGTGCGGCCCTTCTCAGCACTGACCCTCCGATAGTGCGGTACTCCCTCAACACTGACCCTCTGACAGTGTGGCACTCCATCACCACTGACCCTCTGACAGTGAAGCACTCCCACAGCATTGACCCTCCGACAGTGCGGCGCTCCCTCAGCACTGACCCTCTGACAATGTGGCTCTCCCTCAGCACTGCCCCTCTGACAAGATGGCACTTCCTCAGCACTGACCATCCGACAGTGCGGCACTCGAGGTCAGTTCGGCACTCCCTCAGCACTGACCCTCCGACAGTGCGGCACTCGGGGTCATTGCGGCACTCCCTCAGCAATGACCCTCCGACAGTACGGTGCTCCCTCAGCATCTACTCTCCGACAGTGCGGCACTCCCTCTGCACTGACCTTCTGACAGTGTGGCACTCCCTCTGCACTGACCTTCTGACAGTGCGGCGCTCCCTCAGCACTAAACCTCCGACAGTGCCGTGCTCCCTCAGCAATGACCCTCCGACAGTGCGACGCTCCCTCAGCACTGACCCTCCGACAGTGCGACCCTCCCTCAGCACTGACCCTCCGACAGTGCAGCACTTCTCAGCACTGGCCCTCCAACAGTGCAGCAGTCCCTCAGCACTGACCCTTTGACAATGTGGGACCCTCTCAGCACTGACCCTCCGACAGTGCGGCACTTCTCAGCACTGACCCTCCGACAGTGCAGCAGTCGCTCAGCCCTGACCCTTTGACAATGCGGCACTACTTCAGCACTGACCCTCCGATAGTGCGGCGTTCCCTCAACACTGACCCTTCGATAGTGCGCCGCTCCCTCAGGACTGACCCTCTGACAGTGTGGCACTCCGTTAGCCGTGACCCTCCGACAGTGCAGTACTCCCTCAGCACTGAACATCCGACAGTCCGGCGCTCCCTCAGCACTGACCCTCTGACAATGCGGCGTTCCCTCAGCGCTGACCCTCCGACAGTGCAGCGCTCCCTCAACACTGACCCTCCGACAGTGAAGCACTCCCACAGCATTGACCCTCCGACAGTGCGGCGCTCCCTCAGCACTGACCCTTTGACCATGTAGCACTCCCTCAGCACTGACCCTCAGACAGTACAGCGCTCCCTTCAGCACTGACCCTCCGACAGTGCGGCACTCGGGGGCAGTGCAGCACTCCCTCAGCATCTACCGTCCGATAATGCAGCACTCCCTCTGCACTGACCCTCCAACAATGCAGTGCTCCCTCAGAACTGACCCACCGACAGTGCGGCACTCCCTGACCACTGACCCTCCGACAGTGCGGCACTCCCTCAGCACTGACCCTCCAACAGTGCAGCAGTCCCTCGGCACTGACCCTTTGACAATGTGGGACTCCCTCAGCACTGACCCTCTGACAGTGCGGCACTCCTTCAGCACTGACCCTCCGATAGTGCGGTGCTCCCTCAACACTGACCCTCCGATAGTGCTCCGCTCCCTCAGGACTGACCCTCCGACAATGCGGCGCTCCCTCAGCGCTGACCCTCCGACAGTGCAGCGCCTCCCTCAGCAATGACCTTAAGACAGTGCAGCACTCCCTCAGCAATGATCCTCCGACAGTGCGGCACTTCTCAGCACTGACCCTCCGACAGTGAAGCACTCCCACAGCATTGACCCTCCGACAGTGCGACGCTCCCTCAGCACTGACCCTTTGACAGTGAAGCACTCCCACAGCATTGACCCTCCGACAGTGCGGCGCTCCCTCAGCACTGACCCTTTGACAGTGCAGCACTCCCTCAGCACTGACCCTCCGACAGTGCGGCACTTCTCAGCACTAACCCTCCGACAGTGAAGCACTCCCACAGCATTGACCCTCCGACAGTGTGGCACTCCCTCAGCACTGACCTCCAACAGTGCAGCACTCCCACAGCACTGACCCTCCGACAGTGCGGCACTCGGGGACAGTGCGGCACTCCCTCAGCACTGACCCTCCGACAGTGCGCCACTCCCTCAGCACTGACCCTCTGACAATGTGGCACTCCCTCAGCACTGACCCTCCAATAGTGCAGCACTCCCCCGGCACTGACCCTCTGACACTGCGGTACTCCCTCAGCACCGAACCTCCGACAGTGCGGCACTCGAGGTCAGTGCGGCATTCCCTCAGCACTGACCCTCTGACAGTGCAGCACTCCCTCAGCACTGACCCTCTGACAGTGTGGCGCTACCTCAGCACTGACCCTCCGACAGTGCAGCACTTCCTCAGCACTGACCCTCTGACAGTGCAGCACTTCCTCAGCACTGACCTTCTGACAGTGTGGCACTCCCTCAGCACTGCCCCTCTGACAAGGTGGCACTCCCTCAGCACTGACCCTCCAATAGTGCATCGCTCCCTCAGCACTGACCCCCGACAGTACAGCGCTCCCTCAGCACTGACCCTCCGACAGTTCGGCACTCGGAGTCAGTGCGGCACTCCCTCAGCACTGACCCTCCAACAGTGCAGCAGTCCCTCAGCACTGACCCTTTGACAATGTGGGACTCCCTCAGCACTGACCCTCCGACAGTGCAGCACTTCTCAGCACTGACCCTCCGACAGTGCAGCAGTCGCTCAGCACTGACCCTTTGACAATGTGGGACTCCCTCAGCACTGACCCTCTGACAGTGAGCCACTCCCTCAGCACTGACCCTCCGACAATGCGGCGCTCCCTCAGCGCTGACCCTTCGACAGTGCAGTGCTCCCACAGCAATGACCTTACGACAGTGCAGCACTCCCTCAGCAATGATCCTCCGACAGTGCGGCACTTCTCAGCACTGACCCTCCGACAGTGAAGCACTCCCACAGCATTGACCCTCCGACAGTGCGGCGCTCCCTCAGCACTGACCCTTTGACATTGTGGCAATCCCTCAGCACTGACACTCCGACAGTGCAGCACACACTCGGCACTGACCCTCAGACAGTGCGGTGCTCCCTCTTCACTGACCCTCCAACAGTGTGGCACTCGGGGTCAGTGCGGCACTCCCTCAGCACTGACCCTCCGACAGTACGGCGATCCCTTCAGCACTGACCCTCCGACAGTGCGGCACTCGGGGACAGTGCAGCACTCCCTCAGCATCTACCGTCCGACAGTGCAGCACTCCCTCTGCACTGACCCTCCAACAGTGCAATGCTCCCTCAGAACTGACCCTCCGACAGTGCGGCACTCCCTCAGCACTGACCCTCCAATAGTGCAGCACTCCCTCGGCACTGACCCTCCGACACTGCGGTACTCCCTCAGCACTGACCATCCGACAGTGCGGCACTCGAGGTCAGTGCGGCATCCCTCAGCACTGACCATCCGACAGTGCGGCACTCGAGGTCAGTTCGGCACTCACTCAGCACTGACCCTCCGACAGTGCGGCACTAGGGGTCAGTGCGGCACTCCCTCAGCACTGACCCTGCGACAGTATGGCACTCCCTCAGCACCGACCATCCGACAGTGCGGCACTCGAGGTCAGTTCGGCACTCACTCAGCACTGACCCTCCGACAGTGCGGCACTAGGGGTCAGTGTGGCGCTCCCTCAGCACTGACCCTCCGACAGTGCGGCACTAGGGGTCAGTGCGGCGCTCCCTCAGCACTGACCCTCCGCCACAGTGCGGCACTCGAGGTCAGTGCGGCACTCCCTCAGCACTGACCATCCGACAGTGCGGCACTCGAGGTCAGTTCGGCACTCACTCAGCACTGACCCTCCGACAGTGCGGCACTAGGGTTCAGTGCGGCACTCCCTCAGCACTGACCCTCCGACAGTATGGCACTCCCTCAGCACTGACCCTCCGCCACAGTGCGGCACTCGGGGTCATTGCGGCACTCCCTCAACACTGACCCTCCAACAGTGCGGCACTCCCTCAGCATTGACCCTCCTACAGTGCGGCGCTCCCTCAGCACTGACCCTTTCATAATGTGGCACTCCCTCAGCACTGACACTCCGACAGTGCAGCACACACTCAGCACTGACCCTCAGTCAGTGCGGTGCTCCCTCTTCACTGACCCTCCGACAGTGTGGCACTCGGGATCAGTGCGGCACTCCCTCAGCACTGACCCTCCGACAGTGCATCGCTCTCTCAGCACTGAATCTCTGACAGTGTGGCACTCCCTCAGCACTGAATCTCTGACAGTGCGGTACTCCCTCAGCACTGACCCTCCGACAGTGCGGCACTCCCTCAGCACTGACCCTCGGACAGTGGGGCGCTCCCTCAGCACTAAACCTCCTACAGTGCAGCACTTCTCAGCACTGACCCTCCGACAGTGGGGCGCTCCCTCAGCACTGACCCACCGTCAGTGCAGCACTGCCCCAGCACTGACCCTCTGGTAATGCGGCACTTCTCAGCACTGACCGTCCGACAGTGCGGCACACCCTCAGCACTGACCCTCCGACATTTCAGCACTTCCTCAGCACTGACCCTCTGACAGTGCAGCACTTCCTCAGCACTGACCCTCTGACAATGTGGCACTCCCTCAGCACTGACCCTCTGACAGTACAGCACTTCTCAGCACTGACCCTCTGACAATGTGGCGCTCCCTCAGCACTGACCCGCCTACAGTGCAGCACTCCCTCAGCACTGACCCTCTGACAATGTGGCACTCCCTCAGCACTGACCCTCCAACAGTGCGGCGTTTCCTCAGTACTGACCCTCCGACAGTGTGGCGCTCCCTCAGCACTAAACCTCCGACAGTGCAGCACTTCTCAGCACTGACCCTCCGACAATGTGGCACTCCCTCATTCCTGTATAGGAAGTGTCAGTCTGAACGCTCATCCTAAAGTTGGTCTTGAAGCCAGAACCTTATGGCTTGAGCTGAGAGTGTGACTGATCAGTTCTAAAACTGATGAAGTCACAGTTGATAATTTGCATTTGTCATCATTTTCTGAAAATACTTAATTTTTTTTCTTCAGGGCAGGAAGCTCTCTGCCTAATCGTCATATCTCTCCTGATGCTGTTGAATGGACTTGTCTCTGCTTACATTTTAAGAGATGGAGTCCAAGACCCAGGTAACTATAGAGAAGTCGACAGTAAAACCCCTAGGACAACAAAGCCCCTACTCAGACAGAATGTTGTTAGAAAAATGCTGCTTTTGTTCTGAGCACTGAGGTTTGCTTCATTGATGTAGAAAACACATTTACTTGCCCAGAGTCCACGCCAGCAGGGAAGGACTAACAACTAACAACAATGTCTACACTGGCTGGAGGAATATGATTAACATTACTCCCATCCTCCACCTCCCTTTCTCTTAGTCAAGTAAAATACTGCAGGTGCTGGAAATCAGAAATAAAAGCGGACAGTGCTGTAGAGTTACAGTTTCAAGTGCAAATTCACTCATAAGGAATTGTACTGGACAATTAACAGAAATACTAGCTGTTTCTCACTCCACAGTTGCTGCTTGACCTGCTGCGTTTCTTTTTTATTCACTGACAGGACTTGGGCAACACTGGCTGGGCCAACATCCATTGTCTCTGTCTTTACTTGCCCTTGAGAATGTGCTGCTGAGCTGCCTTCTTGAACTGCTGCAGTCGATGTGCTCCCACAGTGCCACTGGGGGGAGGGGGGTGGAGTTCCAGAACACCCTTCCAGATGCTGCACAACCATGTCATCAAAAAGCGAATTGCAGGAATAATAAGTCGAGAAATACTCTCAGAAACTCCTTTTGCTGACCTCCCAGCTCCCATAGTTGATCGAGACCAGTCTAAGGAATCAACTAGACGACGCTAACAGCTTTTGCTTCACCCCTCCCCAACTACCAAATTTCAATATTTTTATTTCTGACAAAATGGAGATGTTCAGAGGAAATGAACATCCATCTTCTTTTTGTGTCGCTGTGGTTTTGCTCCAGGATCACGCACAGCAGTGTCCTGGAGACTGATCTCTGATCCCTGGGGAATGTCGGTGGATCCCGGGTGGGGAATGCCAAGCCCAGCATCAGCACAATGTCCACAGCAGTCCTGAGGGAGTGCCACACAGACTGATATGCAGCGTTTCAGAGGCAGTGTTAAAATGAGGCCCCCATATGTTTGCCCAGGTAGATGTAAAAGACCACACTGCCACTATTTCAAAGACGAGGTGAATTCTCCCAGAAACCAATATTAATTCCCCCAACTGAATATCATTATAATCAGATGATCTAATGGCACAGTACAGGATCCCTGTGTGTGTCTCTCTCTCTCTCTTTCTGGGACAAGGAAAGTCCATCTGCCCTGGAGCTGCATCATTACATGTCCAGACAGATTTTTAAAATTCACTCATGGGACATGGACATGGACATGGCTGGCTGGGTCTGTATTTATTGCCCATACCTAGTTACATAGAACATAGAACATTAGTGCGCAGTACAGGCCCTTCAGTCCTCGATGTTGTGCTGACCTGTGGAACCAATCTGAAGCCTATCTAACCTACAGTATTCCATTTTCATCTATCTGTTTATCCACTGACCATTTAAATGCCCTTAAAGTTGGTGAGTCTACTACTGTTGCAGACAGTGCGTTCCACACCCTTATTACTCTCTGAGTAAAGAAACTACCTCTGACATCTGTCCTCTATCGTTCCTCAATTTAAAGCTATGTCCCCTCATGCTAGCCATCACCATCTGAGGAAAAAGGCTCTCACTGTCTACTCTATCTAATCCTCTGATTATCTTGTATGTCTCAATTAGGTCACCTCTTAACCTTCTTCTCTCTAACGAAAACAGCCTCAAGTCCCTCAGCCTTTCCTCATAAGACTTTCCCTCCATATCAGGCAACATCCTAGTAAATCTCCTCTGCACCCTTTTGAAAGCTTCCACGTTCTTCCTATAATGCAGTGATCAGAACTGTACTCAATACTCCAAGTGTGGCCGCAACAGAGTTTTGCACAGCTGCAGTATGGCTCCAAAACTCAATCCCTCTACAATAAAAGCTGGCACACCATATGCATTCTTAACAATCCTATCAACCTGGGTGGCAACTTTCAGGGATCTATGCTCATCCACACTACCAAGAATCTTACCATTAGCCCTTACAGCAGCGCCAATTTAAAACTGGGATGAGGAGGAATTTCTTCTCTCAGAGGGTTCAGTCTTTGGAGCTCCTTGTCACAGAACGTCCTTATGTATATTTAAGGTGGAATAGATTCTAGATCAGTTGAGGAATCAAGGGTATGGGGAAAGGGCAGGAAAGTGGACATTGTCAGCCCTGATCCTATTGAATGGCAGAGCAGACTTAATGGGCCAAATTCCGATTTTATATTGTCTTGTGGGGCCATGTCAGAGAACAGTAAAGAGTCAACCACTTTGGGAGTCACATAGCCATGTTAGGATGGCAGATTTCCTTTCCTGAAGGTCATTGTGTACCAGTTGTTTTTTACAACAAGCTGACAGTGTGAGGTCATTTTCACTGATCCCAGCTTTTTATTGCAATGTCAAATATCAAACTGAGCTACTGGTTTGACTCATTTCTCTCAATCCAGTCAGACAAGTGCTACACCACTGTAACCTGTGCCAAGCTTTTTAACTTGCCTCTTGTGAGATGCAGCCTAGTCCCCAGAATCTGGGAAAGTCCACCCCATGTTGAAAAAAATGGCCAACTCTCCAGTCTGTATGAACCTCAGGAAAGAGATATTGTTAAGGGTCTAACTGTGCAGATTACCCTAAATAATGCAGTAAGAAAAGGGTCATAATCTAAAGGCATGTTGCACAATCTAGATTTGCATTTCCTCAAATTTAGAATTTGATTTAATTTATTGTTGCCACATGCACCTAAGTATAGTGAAAAGTTTTGTTTTGTGAGCAGTACAGGCAGACCATAGCAACAAGGACGTATAGATCATGGGAGACTAGACAGAGCGAGCGATACAGGGTTACACTGAACAGAGGTGCACAAAGCAAGGTCAATGTCAGATTTGAAGATAGAGAGGTCCACTCAGCAGACCAATAATAGCAGGGAAGAAGCTGTTCTTGGAGCCATTGGTGCATGGGTTCAAGCTTGTGTCTTCTGCCTTACGGAAGAGGGTGGAAGAGAGTATTATCAGGGTAGGAGGGGTCTTTGATAATGTTAGCAACCTTTTTGCAGCAATGAGAAATGTAGATGGAGTCCATGGATGGAAGGTTGGTTTGCCTGATGGTCTGGGCTGTGCACACAACCTTCTGCAGTTTTGTATGGTCCTGGGCACAGCAGTCGCCATTCCAGGCCAGTATGCAATGTGCTTTCTATGGTGCATTTGTAAGGGTTGGGTGAGGGTCCTTATGGACATGCCAAATTCTTAATCATCCTGAGGAAGAGGAGGCATTGTTATGCCTTCTTGACCGTCGCATGTACATGGGAAGTCCAGGGCAGATTGTTGGTTAATGTCACTCCGAGGAACTTCCCGAACCCTCTCCATCTCAGCTCTGTTGATGTAGATATTAGTGTGTCTTCCACCTTTCTTCCTGATGTCAGTGATCAATTCTTTTGTCTTGCTGAATTGAGAGAAAGATTGTTATGATTGCGCAATGACACCAAGCACTCTATGCCTTTGTATTCTGACTCAACATTGTTGATATTCGCCAACAACAGTGCTGTGTGTGCGTGCGTGTACCTAACATTTGAGCCAGGCCATTCAGGAGCGATGACAGAAGGCACCTCCTCTTCCATGGCCATTCTCCCTCTAGTGCAGCATGTGTAGGGATAAGGAGCTTCAGTCATGTACATAGATTGGAGAAGCTGGGACTGTTTTGCTTGGGAAAGAGAGGGTTGACAGGAAGTTTTAATGAAGTATTCAAAACCAAGAGGACTTTGGAGAAGGGTGATCAATTGCCTTGGGTAGAAAGATCAAGAATGACAGGGCACAGTTTTAAGGTAATTAGCAAAAGAAGCAATAGAGACATAAAAATAAATTCACACAGCAAGCAGTCAGGATGTGGAAGGTACTGCCTGAAGCTGTGGTGAAGAAAGATTCAATCAAGGCTTTCAAAAGATAATTATCTGAGAAGGAAGTCAGGCAGAAAAGACACTGTTCATTCAGAGAGCGGTACAGACTTGATGGGCTGAATGTCCTTTGTGTGGCAACAATTCTCTGCTTCTGTTACAAAGGGGATTGGAATTCTAACTCTCTCTTCCACCTCCAAAAGGTATAGAGAGTGGAGGCAAATTTTCAATTATCAAACAAAGATCTTTGGCCAAACTAAAGGTAGGAAGGAGGTAAGATCCTGATTGAGTGTGGTTTAATGGAACAGAGGACCAGGCACAATGATCACCTTCTGTTACAGCACTTTGTGGAAGATGGATTTTGTTTATGGCCCAAATTCATCACTTGAGCAAGTCTAAATGAATTGCTTCTGTTCCCACAGGGTCTGATGCATTTGGTCCTCCAAAAATCATTGTACCCACTGGAACAACTGTCAAAGCTGAGCTAGGTAAGTATGACCACTATATGCACATTACATTTTGATTTGAGAACCACCACTGTAACTGTCAGCCCTATGGGCACTGGTGTTGAACTGACAGAGAGCTAGAACACTTCACACTCATTCCCAGATGTTGCACCTTGTGTCTGCTTCTTCAACCTGATGTAGGGACAGGGAGGAAGAAATTTCAGAAAGGGCAAGATTATAATGAACCAGTGACTGCTTGGATCCAGCACATAACCCTCTCTGCTGAGGAAGAACAGTGGGTTCAGGTCTGAGTCCAGAGATTTGATCAGAAGTTTTTACGTTCAGAGCACTACTGACGGTGTGCCACACTGTCGGAGGGTCAGTGCTGAGGGAGTGCCACACTGTCGGAGGGTCAGTGCCAAGGGAATGCCGCACTGTCGGAGGGTCAGTGCTGAGGGAGTGCCGCACTGTCAGAGGGTCATTGCTGAGGGAGTGCCACACTGTTGGAGGGTCTCTGCTGAGGGAGTGCCACACTATCGGAGGGTTAGTGCTGAGGCAGTGCCACACTGTCGGAGGGTCATTGCTGAGGGAGTGCCACACTGTCAGAGGGTCATTGCTGAGGGAGTGCCGCACTGTTGGAGGGTCTGTGCTGAGGGAGTGCCACACTGTTGGAGGGTTAGTGCTGAGGCAGTGCCGCACTGTCAGAGGGTCAGTGCTGAGGGGATGCATTTCTTGTTTTTATTCACTTATTAATTTCACTAGCTACCATGATGGGAGTTGAACCCTTACTCCAGGGAATTAACCTAGTTCTCTGAATTGCAAATCCAGTGATTTTACCATTACCCCACCTTTTCTCTCTCATCCTCCAATTCCCACCCCCGGAGGGTTATTATGTAGGAAACATATCAGCCAATATTTCTTTCACACTCAGAGATATGGGTGTCAGTTTAATGACTCAGCTGAATAAAAGTGGCACTGCAGGAAATGCAGCACTCACTCAGTACCGGAATGAGAGCCTCAGCCTGGATTGTGGGTCTTGAACTTAAACAGTGGTGCCGACTGAGCCACAGCTGAACACCAACTGCACCATGAATACGATTGGTATTTTGTCAGGGTGGTAATATTACCTATTGTACAAGAGCTGAACTGGGCAATACAGACATTCACAAAAATCAATCTACTTCCCTGCAGGCAAGTCGCTGAAGCTAACCTGCCAAGCAATTACTTGCTATACTGACAAATTTTCCACAATCATTTACTGGTTGGCAAACCACGAGTTCATCGAGGATGTGTTTGAGAACAGCAGGGTGAAAGAAGGACAGGAAATGTAAGTTAATACATTAAACTATGACTTGGTGTAAATATCTAATCAGGTGAGATATCTAAGTCATAGCGTCACACAGCGCAGAAACAGACCCTTCGGTCCAACCAGTCCACGCCAAACATAATCCCAAACTAAACTCGTCCACCTGCCTGCTCTTGACCTATATCTCTTCAAAACTTTCCTATTCATGTAGTTACCAAATGCCTTTTAAACATTGTAATTGTATCCACAGCCACCACTTCCTCAGGAAGTTCACTTCATACACAAATCACCCTCTTTTTTGTGAGATAACTCTGCTCTCACCTTAAAAATGTACCACCTGATCTTGAAACCTCCCTCACAACCTCCTATGGTCCAGTGAAAAATGTCCCAGCCTATTCAGCCTTTCTTTATAACTCAAACCTCCATTACCAGACAATGTTCTGGTAAATAAAATCTGAAAGAACTGTGGATGTTGTAAATCAGAAACAAAAGCAGAGATTGTGGGGAAAGCTCAGCAGATCTGGCAGCACTGCAGAGAGGAATCAGAGTTAACGTTTTGAATCAAGTGAAGAAGGATCATTCAGCTTGAAACATTATCTCGTGATTCTCTCCACAGACCGGTTGAGCTTTTCCAGCAATTGCTGTTTTTGTAACATCTTGGTAAATCTCTCTGAACCCTCTCTCCAACTTAATAATACCCTTCCTATATAACTGTACTCCGTATTCCAGATGAGGCCTCACCAATGTCCTGTACAACCTCAACATGACCTCCCAACTTCTATACTCAAAGGACTGAGCAATGAAGCCAAGAGTGTCAAACACCTTTTTAACCACCCTGTCTATATGTGATGCAAACTTCAAAGAATTATATACCTGCACCCTTAGGTCCTTCAGTTCTGCAACACTACCCAAGGCCCTACAATTAATTGTGTAAGCCCTACCTTTGTTTGTTGGACCGAAATGCTATACCCCACATTTATCCAGATTGAAATCCATCTGCTATTTTTCAGCCCATTGACCCAGTTGATTAAGATCCCTTCACAACCTTAAACCTTCTTCACTGGCCACTATGCCACTAATTTTGGTGTTGCCCACAAATTTACTAACCACACCTTCTATACTCTCATCCAAATCATTTATATAAATGACAGACAAAAGAGGACCCTCAACCAGTCCCTGTGGAACACTGGTGACAGGTCTCCAGTCTGAAAAGCAATCCTCTAACTTCCACTGTCTCCTGCTGTTAAGCCAATTATGTATCCAGTTAGTTATTATGTGTAACGATCTGTTGGAAGTCACTGTCTAGACTAACACAGGGGTGGATCTAACAGGATCAGTCAGGGCAAACGCAGGAAGTCCAGAACCTGGGATATGGGGTAGGCAACTTAGGATTGAGATGAGGAGACATTTCTTCACCTAGATAATGGGGAACACGTGGAATTTTCTGCCAGAGAAAACGTTGAGGCCAGAACATTGAAATGCTTTCAAAAAGGATGTAGAGATAGTTCTTAAGACTAAAGGGACCAAAGGATATGGGGAGAAAATGGGAACAGGGGACTGAGGTGGATGATTCACATGATCATATCGAAAGAGGGAGCAGGCTCAAAGGGCCAAATGGCCCGCTCTTGCTCCTATTTTCTCCATTACGATGATCACATCCTGAGGAACAGGTGACAGCTGCACACCTCAGGAGCAGAAGGTAGGGATGGAACAGAATTGAAGGGCAGAGGAGAATGGAAAGTCTGCACTAAGATTCAGCTCTACCAACACCATTTCAGGAACATTAACAGACAAACGAGCAACTGAAGCATTAAGCAGACATTAAGCAAGGTGATTTGAAAGAGGAAGAGCTGAGAGCAAGAAAGTTAAGGAGGGAACTCCAGAGCTTAGGGCCTGAAGGTATGGCGGCCTGTGGTGGAGTGATCAAAGCAGGTGACACAAACAAACCCAGAACTCAAGCAGCATTAGCATCTTATTGGACTCAAAAAATGTTTTTCTCCACATCTGCAGTCAGACCTGCAGTGTTCCTCCAAAACTTACTATTTGTATTTCAGATCAATTTCAGCATCCATATTTTGCTTTTATTGGAGGATTGGAACGATTGGAGGGCTGTAGATACAGAGGTACAGAGTCACGGAGAGAATGGCATGTGGGAGATTGGGGCGGGTGTTGAACCAAGGCAGGTTAACAAATTCCTCAGGCATAACTCTGTTCACCAAGTTAACCTTGATGTATCGCAGCCTACTCCTCAGCCAGTATTTCCTCCTGACATGACAATCACCTCTTCCATCACCTCTTCACAGATTTATGACTGAAAATGGAAAAACTCTTATCCAGAAATATTTGGAGTTCACCAAAGTCACGCCTGGAGATTTCAAGACTAACTTCACGTGTGCTGTGCTGAATCCCACTGGAAGTTCAGTGAAAACCATCACCTTAGGTAAATGAACAGCAGGTGGCAGAAATGCTAGCAAGTGAGCATCTTCAGAATGAGCTGGTAGTAAAGTAAAGCTCATCAACTGCATTGGAAGGAAAGAACATGAATTTAGCAGCAACAGAATTGCAATATTGCAGAGGCTGTGCAGCACAGTCAGTCATGTAATATAGGGAACCGGGATGGGGTGTGGCAGTGTTCGGTTTAGTTCAGTTGACTGGACAGCTTGTTCACAAAGCACCATGATGCCAACAGTGTTGGTTCAATTCCCATCACTGGCTGAGGTTACCATGAACAACTCTTCCTTTCAATCACTCCCGTCACCCGAGTCACAGTGACCATCAGGTTAAATCACCACCAGTCATTTCTAATGAAAGACAAGCCATATGGTCTGGTACGACTATGGTAATGACTAGGGAAATGGGACAATTTACGAAATAAACTCGATCTGCAGTATTGGTTAAGAGCTTGGTGTGGTGCAAACAACAGAGACAAATTCTCTGCTCTGTGTCTAAATGGTCTTGAAATTCCCAAATCTCTGCAGCAATCCAAAACAATGGTGGAGCGTCCTCTCAGTGCTCACCCTCTGACAGTATAGCATTTGCACAGCACTGACTCTCTTAACTCTTTGCACTCCCTCAATACTGACCATTGGACAGTGCCACATTTCCTCAGTACTGACTGACAGTATAGCACTGTGACATTGTACTGACCACACAGGATTATCCCTCATGAGTGTTCACCGATAGAAAAACAGGTGGTGGGAGAAGCTCTGATTTTTCACAAGCAATATGTTACAGATCTACTTTAATTTCACCTGTGCTTTCACCTGTGTGAATCATCCTCCCACTCCCCTCTATCCCAGTCATGATAGAGATATATGATTTTAATGTTGCTGCACTACAATTCTTTTTTGGATCTGAACTCATTTTCTTGTCAAATTGGATTTTGGGGAATCCAAGATGAAGGACTGTAAAAATTTCTGGCGGTAACAGGTTGCTCCTTTTTTGAGGTATTTTAGGTGTTAGAGGTGATTTCCTCAAATTCCAGGAGTGGCAATTACTGTTTTATATGCTGTGGAATTGTATTGGAACTTAAAGAAAAGGTCAAAACAACGGCACTTTTAAAAGGGAGACTAACAGACAAAGACAGCGCATGCTGAAAATGTGTTGCTGGAAAAGCGCAGCAGGTCAGGCAGCATCCAAGGAGCAGGAGAATCGACGTTTCGGGCATGAGCCCTTCTTCAGCCGCAGCTACACTGGCACCACCCCCCACCTTTTCCTCCGCTACATCGATGACTGTATCGGCGCTGCCTCGTGCTCCCACGAGGAGGTTGAACAGTTAAAAAAAAACCTCTGCCCAAAGACAGCATATGGTCAGGTCAGTGCACGAGAGCGAGAGAGAAAGAAACCCATACTGCTGACACAGCAGTCAACCTGCGCAGTTACTGCTTTTGCTGTTGAATTCATGTATCACTGGACATCAGTGTGTGTCTAAGAAAATTAACAAACAGTAAAGTTCACAACTGATCTTGAAGGAATCTGTTTAGGAGAGGTCACAACACAGAAACAGATAAGTGAATAAATTTAAAGTATAGCCTTGCTGTTAATCTACAATAGTGAGTAGAGTTGATTCTTTCGTGATTATATGTTTTACTGAGATATGTCTTTTGATTCAATTTAAAAATATATGACATAAGTATTAAGTTAGTCTGGAGCAGTGTTTTGTAGAGGAATAAGATAGTGCTATTTTCTGGGTCTGTAGATTGGAAGAAGCAAAAATGGCCCTTAGAATAGTGATATGCTCTTCTTGTCGGAATTTAGGGAGAGTTTACATGTTATGAGGATTATATCTGCAATAAATGCCATTGGTTGTGAATCCTATCAGATCAAATGGATTGGTTGGAACGACAGGTAGAGGCAATGAGGAATTTACAAGAGCAAGGAGGTGTGATGGATGGCAGTTATAGGAAGGGAGAAAAGTCACAGGTAGAGTCACATAAATGGGTTAATTCCAGGAAGGTTAAGAGAGGTACACAGGTAGTGCAGGACTCTTCTGTGGCTATCCCCATTTCAAATAAGTATACTGGTTTGGAAAATGTAGGGGATAATGGATTCTCAGAGGAATGTAACACGAACAGACAAGTTTCTGGTATCGAGACTGGCTCTAATGCAATGAGGGATACATCATGTTCCAAGTGATCGATTGTGATAGGGGACTCTCTAGTCCGAGGCACAGATAGACGTTTCTGTGGCCAGCAGTGAAAAATCAGAATAGTGTGTTGCCTCCCTGGTGCCAGGATCAAGGACATCTCAGAGAGGATGCAGAATGTTCTCAAAGGGGAGAGGGGCCAGCAGGAGGTCATTGTACACATTGGAACCAACGACATAAGAAGAGAAAAGGATGACATTCTGAAGGGACAATATAGAGAGTTAGGCAGGAATTTAAAAAGGAGGTCCTCGAGAGTAGTGATATCTGGATTACTCCCAGTTCTATGAGCGAGTGAGGGTAGGAATAGGAGGATAGAGATGAATGCATGGCTGAGGAGCTTGTTTAGGGGAGAAGGATTCACATTTTTTGTATCATTGGAATCTCTTCTGGGGTAGAAGTGAACTGTACAAGGATGGATTGCACATGAATTGGAGGGGATAATATACTGGCAGGGAGATTTGCTAGAGCAGTTGGGAGGATTTAAACTAGTAAGGTGGGGGTGGAGGCCAGGGAGATAGTGTGGAAAAAGATCAATCGCAGACTGGTACAGTTGGGAAAAGGAGCAAGTCAAACAGTCAGGGCAGGCAGGGACAACACAGAGAACAAGGTAGGACTGATAAATTTAACTGCATTTCCTTCAATACAGGAGGCCTAATAGTGAAGGCAGATAAACTCAGGGCATGGTTAGGAACATTGGACTGGGATATCATAGCAAGTACAGAAACGTGGCTCAGGGATGGACAGCACCAGCAGCTTAATGTTCCAGGATAAAAATGCTATAGGAAAGACAGATGCTGCCTCACAGCGCCTGAGACCCGGGTTCAATTCCCGCCTCAGGCGACTGACTGTGTGGAGTTTGCACGTTCTCCCCGTGTCTGCGTGGGTTTCCTCCGGGTGCTCCGGTTTCCTCCCACAGTCCAAAGATGTGCAGGGTCAGGTAAATTGGCCATGCTAAATTACCCGTAGTGTTAGGTAAGGGGTAAATGTAGGGGTATGGGTGGGTTTCGCTTCGGCGGGTCGGTGTGGACTTGTTGGGCCGAAGGGCCTGTTTCCACACTGTAATGTAATCTAATCTAATCGATACAGAAAGGGAAGCAAGAGAGGAAGCGGAGTGGCATTTTTGATAAGGGATAGCATTACAGTTGTACTGAGGATGTTCCCGGAAATACATCCAGGGAAGTTATTTGGGTGGAACTGAGAAATAAGAAAGGGATGATCACCTTATCGGGATTGTATTATAGACACCCTAATAGTGGGAAATTGGGAGACAAATTTGTAAGATCTCAGTTATAGGATGGTTATGGTAGGGGATTTTAACTTTCCAAAAATAGGCAGTGTAAAGGGTTGAGATGGAGAGGAATTTGCTAAGTGTGTACAAGAAAGTTTTCTGATTCAGTGTGTAATTTTACCTTCTAGAGAAAGTGCAAAACATGACCTACTCTTGGGAAGTAGGGCAGGTGACTGAGGCGTCAGTGGGGGAGCACTTTGGGGCCAGCGACCATAATTCTATTAGTTTTAAAATAGTGATGGAAAAGGATAGACCAGACCTAAAAGTTGAAGGTCTAAATTGCAGAAAGGCCAATTTTGACAGTATTAGGCAAGAACTTTCAAAAGCTGATTGGATGCAGATGTTTCTTGGTAAAGGGACGGCTGGAAAATGGGAAGATTGCAGAAATAAGATAACAAGAGTCCAGAGACAGTATATTCCTGTTAGGGTGAAAGGAAACGCTGGTAGGTGTAGGGAATGCTGGATGACTGAAGAAATTGAGGGTTTAGTTAAGAAAAAGAAGAAAGCATATGTCAGTTATAGGCAGGATAGATTGAGTGAATCCTTAGAGTATAAAGGCAGTAGGAGTATACTTAAGAGGGGAATCAGGAGGGCGAAAGGGGACATGAGATAGCTTTGGAAAATAGAGTCAAGGACAATCCAAAGGGTTTTTACAAATACATTAAGGACAAAAGGGTAACGAGAGAGAGAATGGAGCCCCTCAAAGATCAGCAAGGCAGCCTTTGTGTGGAGCCGCAGGAAATGGGGGAAGATATCATATGAGTATTTTGCATCAGTGTTTACTGTAGAGAAGGACATGGAAGAAACAGAATGTAGGGAAATAAATGGTGACATTTTGAAAAAAATGTCCATATTACAGAGAAAGAAGTGCTGGATGTATTGAAATGCATAGACGTGGATAAGTCCCCAGGACCTGATCAGGTGTACCCTAGAACTCTGTGGGAAGCCAGGGAAGTGATTGCTGGGCCCCTTGCTGAGATATGTATCATTGATAGTCACAGGTGAGGTGCTGGAAGACTGGAGGTTGGCTAATGTGGTACCACTATTTCAGAGGAGGTAAGGACATGCCATTGGCATTATAGACCAGTGAGCCTGACGTCGGTGGTGGGCAAGTTGTTGGAGGGAATCCTGAGGGCCAGGATGCACGTGTATTTGGAAAGGCAAGGACTGATTAGGGATAGTCAACATGGCTTTGTGCGTGGGAAATTATGTCTCACAATCTTGATTGAGGTTTTTGAAGTAACAATGAGGATTGATGAGGGCAGAGTGGTAGACATGATCTATATGGACTTCAGTAAGGCATTCGACAAGATTCCCCATGGGAGACTAGTTAGCAAGGTTAGATCTCATGGAATACAGGGAGAAGTAGCAATGTGAATACAGAACTGGAGGAGAAAGTGAGGTCTGCAGATGCTGGAGATCAGAGCTGAAGAAGGAAGAAGGGCTTATGCCCGAAACGTCGATTTTCCTGTTCCCTGGATGCTGCCTGACCTGCTGCACTGTTCCAGCAACACATTTTCAATACAGAACTGGCTCAAAGGTAGAAGGCAGAGGGTGGTGGTGAAGGGTTGTTTTTCAGACTGGAGGCCTGTGACCAGTGGAGTGCCATAAGGATCAGTGCTGGGTCCACTACTTCTCGTCATTTATATGAATGATTCAGATGTGAGCATAAGAGGTACACAGTTAGTAAGTTTGCAGATGACACCAAAATTGGAGGTATAGTGGATGGCATAGGTTACCTCAGATTACAATGGGATCTTGATCAAATGGGCCAATGGGCTGAGAAGTGGCAGATGGAGTTTATTTCAGATAAGTGCGAGGTGCTGCATTTTGGGAAATCAAATCCCAGCAGGACTTATACATTTAATGGTAAGATCCTAGGGGGTATTGCTGAACCGAGATATCTTGGAGTACAGGTTCACAGCTCCTTGAAAGTGGAGTTACAGGTGGGTAGGATAGTGAAGAAGGCGTTTGGTATGCTTTCCTTTATTGGTCAGAGTATTGAGTACAGGAGGTCATGTTGCAGCTGTACAAGAATTTGGTTAAGGGACATTTGGAATATTGCGTGCAATTCTGGTCTCCTTCCCATCGGAAGGAAGTTGTGAAACTTGAAAGGGTTCAGAAAAGATTTACAAGGATGTTGCCAGGGTTGGAGGATTTGAGCTAGACAGCAAGGTTGAATAGGTAAAAACAAGGACTGCAGATGCTGGAAACCAGACTCAAGATTAGAGTGGTGCTGGAAAAGCACAGCAGGTCAGACAGTATCCGAGGAACAGGAAAATCGATGTTTTGGGCAAAAGCCCTTCATTTTGCCCAAAATGTCGATTTTCCTGCTCCTTCGATGCTGACTGACCTGCTGTGCTTTTACAGCACCACTCTCATCTAGCAAGGTTGAATAGGCTGGGGCTGTTTTCCCTGGAATGTTGGAGGCTGAGGGGTGACCTTAAAAATGTCTATAAAATCATGAGGGGCATGGATAGAGTCTCTTCCCTGAGGTGGGTGAGTCCAGAACTAGAGGACATAACTTTAAGGTGAGAGGGGAAAGATATAAAAGAGACCTAAGGGGCAACTTTTTCACACCGAGGGTAGTACACATATGGAATGAGCTGCCAGAGGAAGTGGCGGAGGCTGGTACAATTGCAATGTCTAAAAAGCACCTGGATGGGTACAAGAATAGGGAAGATTTGGAGGGAAATGGGCCAGATGCTGGCAAATGGGACTAGATTAGGTTGAGATATCTAGTCGGCATGTTCGAGTTGGAGCGAAGGGCCTGTTTCTGTGCTGTACATCTCTATAGCTCCAAATTGATTCATGGGATATGGGTGTCATGGCAGGGCCAGGAGTTCATGCCTATCTTTAGTGGGCTGGCTTGCACAGCCATTTCATAGGATTGGTAAGAGTTAATCACTCACTTGTAGGCGAGGCTATGTAAGGGTGGCAGATTTCCTTTCCTGAAGGACATGAGTGCATCAAATGGACTTTTGCAAAAAAACATGGGGAAGTGATTGTCTGATAGAGTCTAGTGATAATACTTTCTCCAGAGACAAAGGATGTACAAAAAACATTACAGCACAGGAACAGGCCCTTCAGCCCTCCAAGCCTGTGCCGATCTAGATCCTCTATCTAAATCTGTTGCCTATTTTCTAAAGATCTGTGTCCCTTTGTTCTGACCATTCATGTATCTGTCTAGATACACCTTAACTGATGCTATCATTCCTGCCCCTACCTCCGCTGCGTGAAGAACTCCCTTAAACTTTTCCCCTTTCACTTTGAACTCGTGACCCCAAGTTTCTTGTTATCCACTCTGTCCATACCTCTCATGATTTTGTAAGCCTCAACCAAGTTCGCCCCTCAACCCCCTTCTTTCCAATGAAAATAATCCTAATCTACTCAACCTCTCCTCATAGCTAGCACCCTCCATACCAGGCAACATCCTGGTGAACCTCCTCTGTACCCTCTCTAAAGCATCCACATCCTTTTGGTAACGTGGTGACCAGAACTGTACACAGTATTCTGAATGTGGCCAAACCAAAGTCTTACATAACTCTAACATGACCTGCCAACTCTTGTACTCAATACCCTATCCGATGAAGGAAAGTGTGCCGTATGCCTTCTTGACCACTCTATTGAGCTGTGTTGCCACCTTCAGGGAACAATTGACCTGAACACCCAGATATCTCTGTATATCAATTATCCCCAGGACTTTTCCATTTCCATAGTTCACTCTGGAATTGCATCTTCTAAAATGCATCACCTCGCATTTGTCCGGATTGAACACCATCTGCCATTTCTCTGCCCAACTCACCAATCTATCATATTTTGCTGTATTCTCTGACAGTACCCTTCACTATCTGTTACTCCACCAATCTTGGTGTCATCTGCAAACTTGCTAATGAGGCAACTTACACCTTCCTCTAAATCATTTATGTCTGTCACAAAGAACAGTGGTCCCAGCACGGATCCCTGTGGGACACCACTAGTCACAGGTCTCCATTTTAAACTCCCTTCCACTACTACTGTCTCCTGTTGCCCAGCCAGTTCTCTATCCATCTAGAGAGTACACCCTGGATCCCATGCGACTTCACCTACTTCATCAGCCTACCATGGGAACCCTCTCCTCAAATCCCTTACTGAAGTCCATGTATATGACATCTACATCCCTTTCCTCAATCAACTTTGTCACCTCTTCAAATAATTCTACTAGATTTGTAAGACATGACCTTCCCTGCACAAAACCACGCTGATAAGTCCATTTTCTTCCAAATGGGTATATACCCTATCCCTTAGTAACTTCTCCAGCAGCTTCCCGACCACTGATGTCAGGCTGACAGGTCTCTAATTACCTGGATTATCCTGCTACCCTTCTTAAACAAGGTGACAACATTAGCAATTCTCCAGTCCTCTGGGACCTCCCCCATTTTCAAGGATGCTGTAAAGATATCTGTTAAAGCCCCAGCTATTTCTTCTCTCGCATCTCTCAGTAACCTGGGATAGATTAGAGTGGTACTGGAAAAGCACAGCAGGTCAGGCAGCATCCGAGGAGCAGGAAAATCGATGTTTACGGCAAAAGCCCTTCATCAGGAACAACACTCCATCCCAAGTGTCCATGATTGTTCAAATAAAAAAATAAAGGAATTACAGAGCTGCACTGTAACTATAACCCCAATTCGATGCTCTTGTAAAAACTATCTGCAGAATGAGACATAGAGGCACTACATTCAGGTTCTAGTCAGCACTTAAAAAGGATCCACTGATTCCAGATCAAGAACAGGGAATCCACTTCCTTTGAACTCAATACAACTTGAACAGTGAGGAGATGAGTAGGCCAATCCTGATGAAGGGCTTTTGCCCAAAACGTCGATTTTCCTGCTCCTCGGATGCTGCCTGACCTGCTGCGCTTTTCCAGCATCACTCTAATCTAGACTCTGGTTTCTAGCATCTGCGGTCCTTGTTTTAACCTGGGATAGATCCCATCTGGACCTGAGGACTTGTCCACCTTAATGCTTTTTAGAATACACAACACAATACACAAACCCAGTTAATGGTCTGGGAACTTTGGTTCGAATTCCACTATAGCAGACAGTGGAGTTTTAATTAAACTAAAAATTCTCGAATTCAGAGTCAATTAATGACCACGAAGCTACTGTTGATTTTCCTAAAACCTATCTGGGTCACCAATGTCCTTTAGAGAAGGAAATCTGCCTTATCTGGTCTGGCCTACATGTGACTCCAGACCCACAGCAATATGGGTGATGCTTAACTGCCCTCTGGGCAATTAGGGGTGGGCAATGAATTTCTAGCCAACACCCTGCAAGTGAATGATAAAAATAAGTTTCACTGAGACTAGAATCCAATTCCAGATTTTATTGACTGAATTTAAACCCAAAGCATTACCTTGAGCTGCTGGGTTACTAGTCGGAGTTGAAAAGTGTGGTGCTGAAGAGCATAGCACATCAGGCAGCATCCCAGGAGCAGGACAGTAGACGTTTCAGGCATAAGCCCTTCATCGGGAATGTCCACTGACAGTGCCACGATATTACCGAATATTTTATTTTAAGTTGAACTGAAGTTTCTTGGTTCTGAAACCTGTCACTCCCTGCCTATACCACTGCCTCTGATATCTGCGGTCATCTTCCTAGCCATTCCAAGCAGGCCAGGTTAGCATGGCAATAATGTCATCCAGAGACCCAGGCTGGGGACTTCGATTCAAGTCAGACCTCAGGACCTAACAGAATTTATATTTAGTTACTAAATCTAGAACTGAAAGTTGGTCTCAGAGTCCCAAATACCTCCCTTGACAAAGGTGAATCATCAGTCATCAAGAAGGCAGAAGCAGATATAAGGTGGTGAATGGGGATTGAATAAAGAAAAAGTGCTGGGTTAAGGAGACTGAACTCCTTCCAACAGTCAGCACTGTTTTAAGGCAGTGAATGGTTTCCTTCAATTTAGCAACATTTTAATGAGTTTTTTAAATAAATTTTGCAGCAGAGATGCAAGTCGGAGGTTTGACTACAAGCGATCAACTTGAGAAAAGCAGCGACATTCAATTATGATGTGAAGTTACAGGAATCAATACTGGAAGCACATTTACCTCAAAGGCTAAATTCTGCATTGGTGCGATTAACTGGCTAAGGAAACAAGGAGATGTCCAAGAACCAATAGCACAGAACATTTGCTACCAAATGCATTATTGTATTACCCACCAACATTAAATAGAGAACAAGTGCACAATCTGCCTGGCCCAGGACATACTGTGCTTCATCTTAGCATTCTTTCCATTTCCTGGAGCTTAATAGCTCATTGCATAACAGCTCCGAGCTTAACACACCCCGCCTACAACTTTGGATGCTGTGGATTCAAGTCTCTCATTTGGGGTCTTTAGCACTGTGAATTAGAACTACGCTGAGAGCATGGGGCTAAGGGTATGCTGCACTGTCACAGGTGACATCTTTCACCTAGAAAATCCCCTCAAGCTCTACTGCAAAGGCAAAGGAGCTTTCTGCAAGAGTGCTGACTGCAGTTTTTATTGTGTACAATACTATTGATACTATTACAATCTTATTGTTACACTGAGATCATTACAGCTGTTATTTAATTATGGGTACCCATTAATAGTCTACAGACCAAGACAGGATTCACTCAAAGAGGAGAGGGGTGGACTAAATCTCACAGCCAACGCACAAATGAATTTATGAATTACGTGGTGAAGGCCACTCAGCCTCTCAAGCACTTTTGGTCAATTGACAAGATCATGGCTGATCGGATAGCTCCATATTCCCTACCTGATGATAATCTTGTTCATAAAGGATCTACCTATCTATACCTTACAATAGTCAGAGTTTGCTTTCACTGTCTTTTGTGCAAGTGTGTTCCTGGGATTTGCCCCTCTGAGAAAGAAATACTTCTCAAAACAGCAAGATGAACTGTATCTCGTTTAGTGAGCCAGGCCCTTTGGAATGTCCCATCATGGAAGGAAGCAGTACAATCATTGATAAAATTTGGCACTTGCTGCCAGCCCGACCAGTGGGCAACACGATCACCTCAGAAGAAAGGGGAGGTTGAGGTGCATTCCAAAAACTTGTGCACAATCTAGGAGGATATTCCAGGGAGAGCACAGGTGTCAGGAAGGTTGTTTCCAAGGAATTGGTGCAATTGGACAGCCAGTACAAAGGGAATGCTGCACTGTTGGCAGACAGAGCAGTGTCTCAACGTCTGCCCTCTCGGGAGGGCACAAAGCTCGCACAATCACTATTTCACAAAATCTGGGGATATCCCTCAGTGTCCTCAGCAGCATTTATCACTCATGCAGCATTATTACAAAGAGGTTATCTAGCAATCAGATTTGTCAGTGGGAGTTTACGATGTATAAAGTGCTCATCATATTTCCTACGTGGTTGTAAAGTGCTTTGAGTTCAACTCAACTCATGACAAGTGTTATGGAATTACAGGCCCTTTACTCTATTTCTCAGCGAGCCCACTCCTGTTTATAGAAGTAAACAGCAGAGATTCTAGCTCACTTCATAGACTTTGAAGAGACAAAACCCACTCTCTGTTTGTCTTGGAACTGATTTGCTTTGTTAGTGCTGCATTTCTTTGAAGAATTACAAAAAGAAATATGCAACAGGTACATTTATTTTATTAAGTGGAGACAACATTTAAGATTACATTGTGCATTCAGATGGACTGCACGAGAGAGACAGACAGTCTAAACAACTTGTATAAAAAAATTAATATTTTAAAGCCTGTTTTAGAGAGAGCAAATAGAATATCATTTCAGACAGTCAGTGACAGAAATCACAATAAACCCAGTTTGCAAACAGGTCAGTCAGATAATGGGACCACTAGGTAATTCTTTGTTGACCACCTACCCCCATTCCATACACCCCAAAATACTAAATACCCAGCGGATCACTACCTGAACCTGACAGATTTGCAAACCTGTACAAGTGCTTGGTAGTTCCTGCTTGTGCTGCCTGGTGTTGATATACAGGAGGCACTGGGAAGCAATGAAATTTAAACTGGGAAAAAATTCTCAATCTCTGGACCAACAGCAGCAAGGGAGACAAAGGGCAGATGTGTGCTTGGTGTGAAATCCTTCAGTGCTGCCAACCTACAATCCCTCCTTCACCCATACAGTGCATACTGCCATCAAACTATCATTCCATCGGTGCTCTTATAGAGGGCGTGGACAAAGCTTGCTGAAAGCTAGTTGTGATCAGGGAGTCAACCAGATGGAGGTATCAGTTTATACACTTTTATTTTTAGAAGCCCATTTTCGTGGTGACCATGGGTGCTGGGATTCTTGGAGTCACCGGCACTCAGTCCCCATGGAACCCATTACAAGGGCAGATCCACTTTGCAAATCTTGGTGGCTTCAACTTCAATGCAATGCATGACTCGCCTCACCTTTCACCACAGTGCTTATGATCATCTGTACACACTTGCATACATGCAAACACATGGACACAACTCAACTTTCTCTCCAACCTCTCTTCAAAACAACTGGACTTTTCAAAAGTTTCTCACACAAACACAATCTCTGTTTCTCCAGTACTGACAGATCTGGTCAGATTCTTAAGAGTTTTGTTTATTGATAATAGGATTTAAAATGGTTCCCAGACTGGCATCAGGCATCATAAAAAAATTAAATAAATTTTGCTCTGAACCAACTAGGATTTCATTACCAGCTCAGTGCCCTGTAGTGAGGGTGACTGAAATTAGCTGTGTCTTTAGAATCCAATATTCAACTTCATAAAACCTACAATAGCTTAAAACAGGCTTATCATAATAAACACACAATCACTGATTAATAATGACTACATATACATAACCTAGCATTGCAGTATACAGGAGCCAAGGGCTGTACAAGTCTAGATCCAAGACCGGAAAGGATACGTCTGTAACACTGCTAGGATTAATTTAGTGTTCTACAGACAGTGGCCCTGGGAGAGCTGGGCCTCTTCCACAGTGGAAGGCAGGCAGACAATACAGAGAGAAAAAAAAAGAGAAAATGACCTGCAAACAGCAAGTCCCAGCTTGTATAGAGGGGCTGAAAGGAAATCAACAAATAATATATTTATTCCCTCAAACTCACTAAGTAATAAGTGGAGCAGATGATTGGGATACCATTGAGTAAAATTAACGAGTGGTAATGTGAGGGAGCCAAAGGATTTAATCCAGCTCCCAAGACAAAAGATGGCACTTGTGACACTTTCATTCTGAACAGGATTTTGTGGGGAGGGAAGGGGTAGGGGTGTCGGGGGGGGGGGGGGGGAGAGGAGGAGGAGAGAGGAAGAGACTGCAGACCCCTGCAAAGTTTTCTGTCTATTTTCTTCTCCACATTTTGTTCTATTGCGACCTCATGAAGAAGTCTCTATTGTGCTGTGCTTGTTACAAACACTGCACACACTAACATCAGGAGTTGAAATTAATGTCACTAATAACAATGCCAGTCTAGTCTCCAGGAAACTGTTTTGTTATTTCCTTCCTAATGTCACTTGCAGCAGAGTGGCAGCTGAAAATGAAAGCAGAGGGACATTATAGTGAGAGAGAACAAGATGATAAAATAGCCAGAAAAGACTTCGGGAAGTCAGCAATTAATACCACCCTTCAGACATTCTCAATTGATAGACAGTCACTCACTTACATTCCTTCTTTTAGACAGGTTACTAGGTCAGGTTTTCATAATCCTTGTCTCCTGTATAGTCATAACGCTCAACAGCTACAACCTAACTAGCTACAGGGATGCTCAAAGATGAAGCCATACAGTGGGAGTGTCAAGTATCAGACCCGATGAGAGAGTAGGGGATGCAAGGTATCTGGACTTCCACCAATTCAGACAGGTTCAAAAAGTGCTCTGGGGAAGGTAGGGGTGAATGATGGGGTACAGGAATAAAGTCCACCAGAGGTTGGGTAAACTCAGTCTCCAACTCCACCCCACCCTGCTGAGGGTGTTGGGACTCAACCTGGAAGCATTTCTTTATAAAGTTATGTGCACAAACCTGCTTTCTACAAGACGGAGAGGTGACATCGGCTACCACTGTATGGCCTATCGAAGGAGAAAACTGCTTCAAAAGCACCAACTGGAAAATTTACAACAGGCAAGGCTTGCAAAAGGACGTAAGAAATATAGTTTGATAGAAAGTTCAGCTGCAATCCTAATACTTGAGTAACCGGTATGAGCATTCAAAACTAAGAGGCAGGAGTGAATAGTTAACTCACCCTCCTGCAACTACTGTACTCTATGCTGACTGGTGTGGAGTCTGACTTCGTTAATCACTCTTAAGGCAAATTGTTTTGTTAAAAAAAATAAAAGAATAAGCCAGCAGTTTGTCTGGTCATTCTCCGGGCAGAATGGGTCTTCACAAACATCCAGTCCTGGGCAGGTTAGGTTTCTGCTCAGGGATCTCACCAAACACCCACCTAACACTCACATCTTCATGTTCTTGGATGCTTTGCGTCTGCCAACATCCTGAAACAGAAAGGGAAATCAATGAATAAATGTTGGGCACAGGGAAAAGCAAACACAATTAAAGAGTAGATTTACCCAAGTTTAGATGCTGGATTCTGTTAGGTCCATGCTCCCACCCACACCCTGACCCTCCCCGCATCTTCCCCTGCCACTGCAAGAATTGCAAAACCTGCGCCCACACCTCACCTCTGTCCAAGGCCTCAAAAGGAGCCTTCCACATTCAGAGTTTTACCTGCACTTCCACACGTGTCATTTACTGTATCCGTTGCTCCCAATGTCGTCTCCTCTACATTGGGGAGACAGGACACCTATTTGCAGAACGCTTCAGAGAACATTCCCGGGATACCTGCACCAACCAAACTCACCGTCCCTTTGCTGAACACTTCAACTCCCCTCCCACTCTGCCTAGGACATGCAGGTCCTGGGCCTCCTCCATCGCCACACCCTAACCATCCGACCCCTGGAGGAAGAATGCCTCATCTTCCGCCACGGGACCCTCCAACCACATGGCATCAATGTGGATCTCATCAGTTTCCTCATTTCCCTTCTCCCCACCTTATCCCAGATCCAAGCTCCCAACTGGCACTGCCCTCACGACCTATCCAATTTTCTTACCACCCTCCTCGCCTACCTATCACCATTACCTCCACCTCCACCTACCTATCACACTCTCAGCCACCTTCCTCCAGGCCCAGCCACACCCCCACCCCCTCCTATTTATCTTGGCTCACAAGCCTCATTCTGATGAAGAGCCTTTGCCTGAAACATCGATTCGTCTGCTCCTTAGATGCTTCTGACCTGCTGCAGTTTTTTAGCTCTACACTCTCTACTTAGTCTGAGGCTATTCACATCAAACCAAGCAACGACTATCACCAACAAGAGAGTATCTAACCATGCCTCCTGTCATTCAATGGCATCATTATCATCACTGAATCTCCTGTTGTCAACATTTAGGGGGTATCATTGACCAGAAACAGAGATGCACTTGTCATATAAATACCACAGCTACAAGATCAGGTCAGAGGCTAGGAACTAGTACTAAAGAACTCAACAGCTCTTCTCCTTTGAGCCTCTGTCTTTTTAATCATCCACTTACCTTTTTAGAATTTGATCTTGGAGATTTCTTGGGCGATTTCTTTGGGGTTTTCTTGGGAGTCGCCCTTTTATTGATGCCTCTTAGCAGGGTGTTGCCTAACTTCCGAGGCGTGTTCAAGACGGTGTAAGATATCGATTTTCGTCTATCAGTCTGGAAGGAATGCGCAAGAAAAGATAACAGGTGAAACGAAGGGAAATGGACACTTATGAACGTAAACTCTCCACGTGACAGCCACCAATGGGAAAGAACAAGAAAAGTCAGCTCTAACAGTGCAAAGTAAGGACAGTTTTAGTTCAGCGCACAGGTGAAGGAATTGATGTCACGACATGATGTATTATGAAGAGTACAGCTGGATTTCACTGACACAGAATGGTTGAAGCACTGAAGGAGGCTATTCAGCCCATTGTGACTGTGTTGGCTCTCCAAAGGAGCAGTGCACTTCATGGCACTCCTTGCTTTCTGTTACCCTACATATTCCTTTTCAGATCATCCATTTCTTTTACACGTCTCGATTGTATCGGACTTTCCCAAACACTCAGGCAATGCATTCCAGATCCTCACTACTTGTTGCAGAAATAGGTTTCTCCTGGTATCTCCATTTGACAGCATCTTCCAAACCTGCGACCACTTCTATCTGGAAGGACAGGGGCAACAGATACGTAGGAAACCCCCACCCCCCTGCAATTTCTCCTCCAAACCACTGATCATCCTGACTTGGAACTACATCGCTGTTCCTTCACTGTCACTGGGTAAAAATCCTGGAACAGCACTGTAGGAGTATCTACACCAAATAGACTTCAAGGTGGCATCTCTCCACCACCTTCACCAGGGCGACTGAGCAATGGCAATAAATGCTGGTTTAGCCAATGATCCCATAAAGTTAGAAAAACTTTAAATCTGGGACTTTTGGTTCTCAATTCTTCTAGTAATGGAAGCAGTTTCTCTCTACCTACTCTACCATCAGGAGTTTGAATATCTTATATCAAATCTCGCCAGCTTTTTTTTGCCAAAGAGAAAATAGGGAAGAGAATTCCAACAGTACCCAATTGTTATTCTCACAAATGGCGCCGTGACCAACAGTAATAAATGACACCTAACAAAGTCTGGAACATTAATGTCTTTTGATCACATTGTTATAATTTGTTAATGACATTACGTTTAAGAGAGAACTGGTGAACATTAATGATCTTCAAATGCATACAAAGAGTAAGGACTCCGGCCTGCTGGGATGAGAAATGCAAGGCTAAGCAAGTCAATAAACTCTCTGCAGCACTGCTGCCTCACAGTGCCAGAGACCCGGGTTCATTTTCACCTCGGGCAACTGTCTGTGTGGAGTTTGCACATTCTCCCAGTGTCTGCGTGGCTTTCCTCCGGGTGCTCCGATTTCCCACAGTCCAAAGATGTGCAGGTTAGGTAAATTGGCCATGCTAAATTGCCCGTAGTGTTAGGTAGATTAGTCAGCGGTAAATGTAGGGAGGTGATTGCTCTTCGGAGGGTCGATGTGGACTTGTTGGGCCAAAGGGCCTGTATCCACACTATAGGGAATCTAATCGGCAAGTTGTGTTGGCCTCCATCTCACCCCTGACTTGGAATCTATTAACATGCTATGGGTAAAACTTTTCAGTAATGTTTTATGGGAAGAAAAGCTGCTGTCTGTACCCAGTATGTATCTAAACAGGACTTCAGATCCACACCAACATGGCTCATTCGGACCAGCCCTGGAGCTGCTGGGGAGCTGACCTTGCTATGGCAGATCTGTCTGCTTTCAAATCAAGATTGACTTGGGCCTCCTTCACCGCCGCTCCCTCACCACCAGACGCCTGGAGGAAGAACGCCTCATCTTCCGCCTCTGAACACTTCAACCCCAGGGCATCAATGTGGACTTCAACAGTTTCCTCATTTCCCCTTCCCCCACCTCATCCTAGTTTCAAACTTCCAGCTCCACACTGTCCCCTTGACCTGTCCGGCCTTGTCCGACCTGCCTAGCTCCTTTTCCACCTATCCACTCCACCCTCTCCTCCCTGACCTATCACCTTCATCTCATCCCCCACTCACCTATTGTACTCTATGCTACTTTCTCCCCACCCGTACCCTCCTCTAGCTTATCTCTCCATGCTTCAGTCTCTCTGCCTTTATTCCTGATGAAGGGCTTTTGCCTGAAACGTCGATTTTGCTGCTCATCGGATGCTGCCTGAATTGCTGTGCTCTTCCAGCACCACTGATCCAGAATCTGGTTTCCAGCATCTATAGTCATTGTTTTTACCTCAATGGCAAATTAGCTTCACTACACACTTATCTCAATGTGGCATCTTGTATTAATGTGCATGTTTCACATTATAATCTGGAGAATTTGACATCAAATTTGGAAGAACCATGCTCTGAGACAGGAGGCAGTCACAATGCAGATCTGAATACCACAAAGGGGAATATGGGAAACAGATGGAAAAATCTCACATCATGTTGTGTCTTTGTCCCTATCTTGACAAAATATATAAAGTTTTGAGAATACAGAAAGACCTTTATATGGCCTGCAGTACCTTTCACAACCTCAGACACCCTAAAGCTTAACAGCCAGTGATGTATTTTTGAAGTACATTGCGGGAATATCTGATTTTATGATTCATATAATTTTGGTCTACAACTTTTTGATTAGGAATTGACATTTTAAAATATAAAATGAATGAAAATACCTGACTTGAGAATCTGGTCATCAAAACTACAGTGATAGAAAATGAAAGGGCAGCCTTTGGATTGAAACGGTCTGTTTCTGTGCTGTATAACTATGACTGTGTTTATTTAATAAGGTCAGAGTTGGAAAGGGAAACCAGAAGAAGATTACCTGCCTGAGCTTTTCGTGGAGATGGGATGTCTGCAGCTGTCTTATTAAGGGATTCAAGTTATTCACATGGTTTCTCAGAGCAAAGACAAATCTTGAGAATTAGGATTTAGGAACACCAGTTGATCATTTAGCCCCTAAAACGTGTTTTGCCATTCAATAAAATCATGGTTAATCTGGTTGTCCTTTCAACTGCACTTTCTCTCTGTCCTTCACAAACCTGGGATTCTTTTGTTCATTCAATCTGTAACTCAACCATGAATAAACTCAATAAGTCAATCTCCACTGTTTTCTGTGGAAGAGAAATTTCAGATTATTGACCCTCAGAAAAAAATTCCTCAACTCCTCTTTAAAAGCAAGATTCTTTTAACTGGTTCTAATTAGTTTAGATGCCTATCTGGGACACCTCAGATGTGCCATACAGCCATGAAGATAGTGTGTTAGGAGCTTTTATTGTTTTATTTTGGACTTCTTGTCGTGAATTTTTATGTAAGGGGGCAGTCAGCTGGGAGCAGCTCTGAGATAGTGAGAATCTGTCAGGATCTGTAGAAGTAGCTGGGAAACTAGAAGCCAAGGGGATTCAGGACTGGAAGCATTTCTAATTTGGAGTCACTAAACAAAAAAGCAATGACAAAGGTTGCTTCAGCTAGCAGTCTACAATTGTGAGGTGTTGAAAGAAAATTTCAAAGACTGATGCTAGTGGGTGAACTTAAGAAATTTCATATCTCAGAGAATAATGGAAACACCGAGAAGATTTAAACTGAATTCCTGAGAACTGTGACATACCTTGTTTTGTTCACAGGAAAGGTCAACTACCTTCAAGGTCCTGTTAAGAATAGGGGAAATCTTGGACGAAAATAAAAGTAGAGCAGGAAGTACACTTCAAACCTGAAAATCTCAATGGGACAAGTGCTTATGAAATGTAGCACTACGACTAGTAAGTTAGTAGAAACAGTGAAAGCTTTCTTTTAAATTTTAAGATACCAAAATTTTGGTGCAGTTCTCTCAGTTGATACCAGGATCACGGAAGATCACATTTTGTTGAAAAGTTACTTGTCTCCACTGAGACTGTAACTGTAGTCACTATTGAAACACAGGAACCGCTGTAGGCAATTTGTGCAAAGCAAATTCCTACTAGCAGGAATGAGGTAACAACCAGATTATATTTGGTTAAAATTTAGTCAAAACATCAGAGTAGCTTCATTTTGTCTGATCCGAAATCCAATGTTGT
The DNA here is from genome assembly GCF_004010195.1 of Chiloscyllium plagiosum. Classification (NCBI taxonomy): domain Eukaryota; kingdom Metazoa; phylum Chordata; class Chondrichthyes; order Orectolobiformes; family Hemiscylliidae; genus Chiloscyllium; species Chiloscyllium plagiosum. Next base: position 116,986,500 of record NC_057715.1, on the reverse strand, counting down.
GCTGTAAAGATTAAGAAACACACCTGGTTCTTGGCCTTATTTGGAGTCGGACGCTTGGCCTGACTGTCAAACAGGGAGTGGACACGTTTCACCTTTTCCTTTGGGGTCAAGGGGCGAGGAAAACAGCTCAGTTGCTTCTTGGCCTGCAAAGGAGGAAAGAAATTGAAGTGCAAAAATATTTAGAAAGCAGTCACAGCACTCTATAGTAACAAATTCATGCTGCCTACAACCATCATACATTTAAGCAGCCTTAACGTTCAGATTCCATTCCGTTCAGAATTATGCAATTTGCAGTATGGGAACAGGCCATTCAGCCCAAATATGTTACGCTTATGTGCCATATAAATTTTCTCCCATCCCACCCCTATCCGTTTCACGTATCAGCATAGTTTTCTATCTCCTTCTCTATCATACATTTATTTCACTTCCCGTTAAATGCTTTGCACTTTAATTACTTCCTGTTGTAGGAGAACATAGAACTAGGGTTTGCTGTTTAAAAGTAAGTGGTCACCCCTTTATAAAGAGTGGTTTGCGTGTGGAAGAACTTCCTGAGAAAGCGGTGGATGCAGGTACAATTACAACGTTTAAAAGGCATGAATAAGAAAGGATTGGAGAGATATGGGCCAGGAGCAGGCAGGTGGGGCTAGCTTAATTTGGGATTATGTTCAGCATGGACTGGTTAGACTGAAGAGTTTGTTTCTGTGCTATATGACTCTATGACTCGATAAGGAGACTTTTATCTCCCCCCAAAAGTGTCTCAAGAATATTTTAAGGCACAACTGCCTCTTGATAAAGGGGTTTAAAGGTGATTTGGAGCAGGAAGGAACATGAAATTACAGTTGCAATCAAATGAGTTCTGATCTTCTTGAATGATGTATCCGGCTCGAGGGGTCAAATGGCCTCCTAATTCATATCTTCACCACTAAAGATGGCTCTCCTGAATTTCCCATTGTGTTTTATATGATCTTTTATGTGACCCCAAGTTTAATGCAACCCCGTCTCCAGAGCCCCTCAAAAGTAAAAAAAAACAAGTGTCTGTCCTAGCAACAAAGGGCTAACAAATCAGAGGGGTCGCTCTCTCTCTCTCTGAGCACATCAATTGCCAAGTTTCCTACAACAAGCTGCACACATGAAAAAAGCCTCGATAAGTGTAACCTGCTTCCTTTCCAAACATGAACAGCAGAAAAACAGCCCATTCAGTCCAACAAATCTATGATAGCGTTTATGCTCCACAAGAGCCTTTGCTCAGGGAAGTGCATGGGCTAATGCTCTTGGTCTCTTCAATCCCCACTTACCTCTGGGGTACCTGATCCCTGGTGTGACTCCTCTGACAGCCGTTTGCGCTGGCGAGTGGTGACACCTTTCCAGTTGGACCCCTGAGAGTCAGTGGAAAGCCTCTTCAGACGGCTGGTGCTCATCTCCTTTATCTGCTGAGGCAGCAGGGTGGCCCTTCGGAGAGTCTCCTGTGGGTCTCCAAGTCTCAGCTCATCCTCAGTGATCATCGATTCATTGGTAGCAGTCTTGTAGGGGGAGCAGACAATGAAATTTAAAATAAGATAAAAATGATTAAATCCTTTTTACAAGCTTTTGCAGTAGAGTTATGTCAATAAGCATTTTAGAGCTGCCTTTTGGGATCACCTCTCTAAACAGCTTGAAGAGTTTGCAGTTCTACGTGGTGAGTACTTTAAGGTAGAATGACAGAAGTTTAAAATCACACAACAATAACCTTTTTCCTTATTCTTTCATAGAAAAGCCAGCCTTTCTCCCCATCCCCAATTGTTCTTGAATTGAATGGCTTGCTAGACAGTTAAGAGTCACCCACATTGCTGTGGATCTGGAGTCACGTGTAGCTCTGACCATGTAAGGTGGGCAGATTTCCTTCCCTAAAGGGAACAGAAAATGCTGGGGGATAAAATCTCAGAAGGGTGGGCAGGATCCTTGTTGAGAAAGAGAGTCAATGTTTCAGCTTACCAAGGCCAAAAAGTGTGGTGATGAGGTAAGAAAAGAAACAAACAAAGCAATTAGAATTGCTGAGCAGACTGAAAGGAAAGAAGAAAACAAGCAAACAAAGAATGAGATAAGCAGACAAAGAGAAAACAAATTGGGACAGAGTTTGAAATCAATGTTTCATGTGAAAGGCTAGTGTTTGGTTGAAAGATGAAGTGTCATTCCTCAATCTTACAGTGAATAGCATGGCAGGCCAAGGACAGAGATGTCAGCATTACAGCAAAGCAAAGAATCAGTCAGGCCACCAGAAGCTGGGCGTCTCAACTGTGGACTGAATGGAGGTGTTCTGCAAAGCCATCACCCAATCTCTGTTTGGTTGCAGCATTACAAAGGCGACCACAACGTGATTAGCAAATACAGTAGACTAGATTGAAAATAGTACATTTATATTGCTACTTCACCTGGATGGAATGTTTGGAACTTGGACATGAGGGAGAGAGGAGGTAGAAGGGCTGCTGCATTTGAATTAGGCTGTGCCTCTGAATTAACTGCCCAGTCACATACACCACTGCCTCTCATGTTCACTCTGGGCAATTAAAATTCAATTAATTAAGACATCTGAAAACAACACATTAATTCTATAATCATCAAGTATAACTAAAATTTCTGTAGAGCTCCAGCACTTGTGGAAACCTGTTATCCTTAATGTGGTGTAACCAATGCAGTCTTCACCCACGTCACTGTGGTTCACACTTAACTAGCTTTTTATATAGATGAACCAGCCATTCTGTTCTATTTAAAGAACAACAGGAAACAAAGGTTGGGCAATAAATGCTGGCCTTACTAGCAGCTATTTTCCTTAATACTTTCTTTCCCCTGCATTTCTTAATCTAGATCAGGGCATTACAAGTTGGAGTGATTATAAAGTAATCTTGAAATGGTGAGCTGCAAGAGGCACACACACACACACACAATTAAAAGAAACAGAACAGCATTTATTGTTATTATTGTTCACTCCTAATTGCGCTTAGAAGGTAGCGATGGGTCTTCTACTTCAATTAGGTCAATCAAGGACTTAATATATTTGAACAATGCCATTCGATGCGGGTACCACAATCATTTTTGCTGATATTCTCCCCGGGAGGAGGCTATTCAGTCCCTTAAAGCCCATGCCACTATTTAAACAGGAACTGGCTGATTCATATTTCTACTCCAACAATCCTGAGGTAGTCACACCACTCCCTAGTCTTTGCAAGTGGTTGGGATACAACTCCTGGTCTCTGATTTCTAGATGACTTCAATGAGCAAGGGGACTTGATCTGGATTTGTCAGCTGGATAGGGCTTCGTTGGGGAATTCCAGGCATGGCGAGGACGTCATGTCTTCCAAGATTGAACAAATCTGGATAGTCACTAGCCAAGTCAACCCACCCTAACTCCAGAACTGAAAGTGAAAGAGAATAGTCACCTCAAAGTACAACTGAATAAGGTTTCCAAGATGTTGAGGAGATCTGATCAAGGAGAAGAAAGAAAAATTACTCCCGCTGACCAGTCAATTACTTGAGATGATGGATTATTAGGAAAGGAGGGGAGACAAGTCATTTTGTTGTCAGCACATGGAACATTTAACCTGAAATGCTGGTGGCCAGCTGAAATTTAAGGAGACGGGTAGACAGGTTGGATGGGAAGGAACTGAAGGTTTATGCACCAAAAACTGGGCATGTTGGTTTCAAACGCAGCTGTTCTTTCAGGGAAATACAAGCTCACTGGGATGAATGGCCTCCTTACAGGCAACAGGTTACGGTGGTTTGATAGGATGGACAGAGGAAAATTATTTCAATTAAGTAAATCAGCTTTCTTACGTTGGACTCCAAGGGATAGGAGGTCTTCAGATGTGGGGGACATACCCCGTTCCGTCGCTGCAGTTCAGCAATCCGATTCCAGTCTTCCAGCTGATCAGGTTCATCCTGGCAGCTTCCTGGGTACAAACTGCTTGAACCTGATCAAGGGGAATGGGAGAAAAAACAAATGTAAAAATCCCAACCAGACCTTGCCTGGATTGTGGAGATAAATAATCTAATCTGCACAAACAAAACCACAAGTGGATCCTGAATGAAGATTTGCTGATGTAGCTGCATTAATGATCCCTGAAATTGAACAGTCACATGTTTTTGTCAGAGAGGAGAATGGTGAACAGGACTGACATGAGCAGTTGTCCAGAGGAAAACATCAGGAAGAGATCCCTTGGGCTGTTTAACACCATTTTATTAGATCATGACTGATCTGTACCTTAAAGCTCTTCTCCTGCTTTTGTTCCAGATATTCCATCCGAGAAGCATGATTTTGATCCATTTTGAAAGGGAGAACATGGACAGATAATACAAAGTAGGGAATACAGTACTTAAGAATGTACAAGAGCAGAGGAACCTGGGTATGTGTGCGCATAAAATATTGAAGGCAGCAGGACAGGTGGAGACACCAGTTAGGAAAGCATACAGTACTCTGACTCATACATAGGGGCACATTGTGAAAGACACTAATGCTGAATTATACAAGACAATTGTTAGTCCTCAGCTAGAATAGTTACTGGACATGACACTAGCAGATTGATGTGAATGCATTAGAGAGGATCCAAAGAGATTTATAAAAAAGTTTCAGAGGTAGAAACTGCAGTTATGAGAACGGATTGGAGAGGATAAGATCATTCTCCTCGAAGGAAGGTGGCTGAGGGGAGACCCGAGTTTTCAAAATTTTTTCAAATTTTCAAAATTTAAGCAGGTGAACCTATTCTAGCTAGTAAAAGGATCAAGAACAAGACAGTACAGATTTAAAGTGATTTGCAAATGCATCAAGTGTGGAAGAGAAAAAGAAACACACCGAATGGTTCACATTTGGAATGCACCACCTGGAAGTGAAGTGGGGACCAAGTCAATTGAAGCATTCAAAAGGGCAATGCTTTTATTCAAATAATCATCCAATGTTCAAGGGTAGGAGGAAAGACTAGCACTAAGTCATAATACTTGTTAGACAGCCAGCACAGACACAAATGAGCAGAACAATATCCTTGTGTGATTCTAGTCCACCAAAAATATATTTGTTTTAAAACTAAAACTGTTCAATCAACTTCCCAACTTCCAATCTATTTACTTGCTAAAATCCAAATATCAAATTAAGGGAACATCATGTAAAGTACAGGTGTGTATTGCCTGTAAAATGATTTCTTTTGATAATTCAGGATACATGGATCTGTGCGATTGTAGTGTCTCAAGGTGCTGTAATAGTGTATCTCTCTCCTTTTCTTTTGTCTATTCTGACCTACAATTAAATAGATACCAACCCTGCAGCAGCCACTAGCAAATTTGCACATTCATTATGTCTATTTGGCCTACTGTGCCAATGTTTGCTCTGAACTAACTACCAAATTAACCCATCAACCCTCTCTCATCGCTGGAAGAAGTTTCTTCCCATTCTTGGGAGCTTACTGCCAGTGCATCCACTATCTCTGTAGCTACTTCTTTTAAAATCCTAGAATGCAACCCATAAATTCCAGTGGACTTAGTATTTAGCTTCATGAATTTCACTAATACTTTTTTTCCCTCCAGTGATATTTCTTTTATTTATTTCCTCTCCTGCTTTTGCTCCTTGAATATTTAGTGGTTTTGGAATGCTGTTAATGTCTTCCACTACGAAAACGGATGCAAAGCATATTCAATTCCTTTATGTTTTCCTATTAATACGGCCCCAGCCTCGATTGCCAAGGGTCCAATGGTTTCTTTTCCTTTTCATATGTTTAGAAAATATTTTACTTTATTACATTACTTGCTAGTTTACAATGAAAATTTATTTTCTTTTTTTTTATTAGCTTTTGTTTTTAACACTTTCCCAATCCTCTGGCTTACCACTCATCTTTGGTATGTTTTCTTTCAATCTGATACAATCCTTAATTTCCCCAGTTAAGCACAATTAGTTTATGAGGAGAAAGTGAGGTCTGCAGATGCTGGAGATCAGAGCTGAAAATGTGTTGCTGGAAAAGCGCAGCAGGTCAGGCAGCATCCAGGGAACAGGAGAATCAACGTTTCGGGCATAAGCCCTTCTTCCTGAATGCTGCGCTTTTCCAGCAACACATTTTCAGCACAGTTAGTTTATCCCCTTCCTAGAATCCTTCTTCCTCAATGGGATATACTTTTGCTGTAGGCCATGATTTTCTTAAATCCAAGATTCTGCATTTAGATATCCCTTTGTATCTAAGATGGCATCGCAAGTCATGACTTTTAAACTTTTCACTGCACTCATGAGTACGTGTGACAATGAACCTAATTCAATTTAATCAATTCAAGCAATTCAATTCAAATGAATGGCTGTTCATCAATTTTTTTTTCTCCTTTCCCAGTCCACTCCAGTCAACTCTGCCCTAATTCCTTTGTAAACACAACTTATACAAGTCTAGCACAGTTGTTTCCAACCCAAGTTTTCCTGGCTGAATGCTAAGTTTTAACATGTTAAAGCTACTGTTCCTGAGAAATATTTTACTCAGAGATAATTTATTAAATCTACCACATTACACATCATCAGATCCAATATAGCCTGATCCCTGATTGGATCCAGAACATATTGTTCTCAAAAACAGTCCTGAATACACTATGAATTCTCTTTTATGGTTACCTCAGTCAATTTGACTTTCCCAAATTTACATGAAGAGTAAAGCCCCCCATTACTGCCTATTTTACATGCCCTCATTATCTCCTGATTTATTCTCAGTCCCACCATATGTTAGGAGTCTATAGACTACCCCCATCAGTGTTGTCTTATCCTTGATATTTCTTACTTCCAACAATATGGATTCTACATCTTCCAGTCAAAGATCCTGTTTTGCTAATGCGCATTCCATCTGGCATTTAAAGTCACTCCACCACTATTTCCTTCGTGTTTCCTTTTGAACAGTCACGTACACCTGAATATTTAGTTCCCAGCTTTGATGTCTTTGTGACAATGTCTCAAGAATGTTATAAAATCAGCACTATGAGAGACCAGTGGTATGTTAATCCATTTATTTTGGTGAAATTCTTTTGCTTTGTAAGCCTCCTCTACTCAATTTAAAACCGTTGTTATTCTATTTGCTAGGTAGATGGTTCAAGTGAAGCCTGTCCCGGCGGAACAGCTCCCTTCTACCCCAGCACGGGGGTCAGTGCCTCATGAATTTAAATCTATTCCTCTTACATCAATTGAGCCATGCAGTTAACGCCTTGATTTTATTTATCCAATGCCAATTGGTTCTGGCTCAGGTAGCAAACCGGAGATTATTGGCTTAGATGTTCTGTTTTATAATATAGCTCCCAGGTAGTCAAATTCTTTCATCATTTATAGTCCCTACAATGCCATCTGTTCCATTTGGGCATGAGAACAACCAGATCCCTCTGCTCCCACTCAAGTTTCTCTACAGCTCTGAGATTAAGCCCTTGATGCTTGCATTGGGCAGGCTGCAGAGCCTTTAGGACTTCCACTCATGGTTGCAGAGAACGGTAACCAGCCCCTACAACTGCTACATCTGTTTCCTCTCTCTATTTGAATAGCTAACTATATCACAGTGTTGTGGTTAGTTTACTCATTCTCCCTGCAGGCGCCATTCCCACTCTCTCAGCTTGGAAGAGTCTTTTAACTGCTGAACAATGGCAGCCTGATTCCTCTAATGCTCGTGGATTCCATAATGACCTAACCAGTAATACCGTCTCCTGGCTTTATCACTGACCAAACTTGAAGCATTTAATTGAAGGAGTGTAACTGCCTCCAAGAGAAAAATGACCTTTCTAGTCTCATAATAAACAACATGTGTCCCTTCCTTTTCCCCGACAATCTACCTGAGGCAACACTGCCGAATGTGGACAGCCTGGTAGACCTCCTGGTTGATGGCCGGTAGCCTGGCAGATTCATTAGGGTAGCGGCTCCCAGGTCCTCTGCATTGCTGCTGCTGTCCAGCGAGTCCTGTGACATGGAGCGATCAATGATTGGAAGAGAGATGGTGGAGGTGGGCCGATTCCTCCGACCTCCCCTGGAAGGCCGACCCAAGAGGTTAGGTTGAGAAGTGGATGACCGGGTGCCCAGGACTGAAGTGCTTGAAGTGCTGGCTCCCTCTTGGTCAACTGTCTCCTTCTGTGAGGAAGGCAAGAGAAACGTACCCAGCAGAAAGATTAATAAAGGAGAACTGTCACCAAGGTAAACAGCTACCAATACTCTGTACAATATTAAAAAAATGTACTTGCTTTTTGAAAAATAAAATATCTTTTCATAAAAACATACAGGTGTAGACCATTCAGCCCAATAAGTCTGTTCCATCATTCAATACTCTGGTTATGTTCTGAACTCCTGTTCCTGTCAGTCTGTCTCCTCCTACCCGACTCAGCAACCCAAAACACTAATTGTACCAATCGGTTGATTAAGAATATATGATTTGCTGATGGTCAATTTGAGTTCTGCCAAGGCCACTTAGATGCTGAGCTCATTACAACCTTAGTTCAAAGCTGGACAACAAAAGGTGAATCCCACAGGCAAGTGAGAGCAACTGCCCTAGATATCAGGTTGACATTTACTGTAGCATCAAGGAATCTGAACATCTTGTGTGTTGTTTGGAACTGCACCACAAGTGGAGAGTATTCCACCACACTCCTGTCTTGCGAACAGACCTTGGGGATTCAGGGGGTGAGTTACTTGCTGCAGGATTCTTAAACTTTAACCTGCTCTTTTAAGTATATACGGTTTTATCTTTTATATGGCAAAGAAAAGTACATGATTATATCTGGAATGAAACATTCCCTTACATAACCACCACTCTCACAATAGAAGGGGCTCCTTTGCATACCTTTGTCATGAGGATGTTGATGACCTGAGTTGTGCGTCTCCGCCCAGAGCGGGTTTTCTTGCCAGAGTCCAGACTCAGGTCACCGAGAGAGCTGAGGCTGATGTCCATTTTGGACTGGTTATGGCTGGGCAGTGGGGTGAAGTACAGAGACTCCAGTGACTCTTGGCTACCACGCTGTTTCTGTGCAGCACGAGATCCTGCTCTCTTTTGAGCTGCGACAGGAGTCTTGTAAGCCTGCTTCCCTCTCCTGGGGTATAAAGAAAAAATGTTACAAATGGGGTTATTTGTTCAGGACAAAGAGAACATACTGGAAATACAGGTCAGCAGACTGTGAAAGAAAGAACAGGCCAGTGACAGAGCCAGAACAAGTGCATGCATAAGCTATGTTCATACCTGACAGTTTCACAACTAGGTTAGAACTTGAGAACTCGCATCAATTCTCATTATCTAAACTTTGAAAGTGGAGATCCTGTATTTATTTTATTCCAGCCCTTCTCAAAGCATATGTTATAATGGATTGCAAAGAATTCCAAAGATTTTTCTGCTGCTAAGGTACAGATAAAACACCTTTAAAGGCCACAAAATCTAAATGGTATTATTAGCAGAGTCATGGGTTATTAAAGGCTAACTGTTTGCATAGGTTTTTGACTGCTTGTAACTCAGAAGATTAGCGAAACATGTAATACCGTACTTAATTTGTTTTTGTGGAGATTGCTTGGCAATGGTAACCTATATGAGCTTTGGTGTTACAATTTGCGCATGGACACAATTCACACTATGGCAAAAGTGAGGACTGCAGATGCTGGAGATCAGAGTCAAGATTAGAGTGGTGCTGGAAAAGTACAGCAGGTCAGGCAGCATCTGAGGAGCTGCTGTGCTTTTCCAGCACCACCCGAATCTTGACAATTCACATCATGTAGTTCTGGCTCCTGACACTTCAGGTGTGGGTTAGAAATCAGGTATTAAATGAGCCTCAGCTTAACTCACAAAAGAACGGCCATGGTGAGGAAAATTTAGCCTTTAAGGTCTTAAACTAGTTCAAGAAAGATAAAAAATAAGAGATAACAATATTTGTTTTGGTAGTCAGAGTAATTTCCTCGTTGTAAGCATCGTCAGCTATGGCTCTCAGCAAACAATAGCCTCAACACAGGTTCAGGAAGACACGTGTTCAATTGAAACTCCAGAGACTCAAGCACATAACTCTAAGCTGCCCTGCAAGGGAGTAATGAGGGGATGCTGCACTGTTGGAAGCGCTTTCAGATGCAACATTAAATCAAAACCAAAAGGTGGTGAAAGGAGATGAATGTGAAAGTACTTTACCTGCCCCCAGTATTCTCCCATGTCATCGTTGTCTCCTCCAAGTCACTCAGCTCGATGCTGTCCTTGCTGAAATCAGCTTCTGATTCTTCAGCCTGCGATGAACCTCTGCGGGTGTCAACACGTGACTTCACAGATTCAGTGGTCTGACCTGACTTGAGTTCCCTTAACTGCCGGTCAGTGAAGTCCACCTACCAAGCAGGCACAGTAACAAAATTGCAGAGACGCAGGGGCAAGAAAGTATTTCAGTCATATGCAGGAAGTGGACTATATAAAAGTAACTACAAAGGCATAAAAGGTAACTACAACCGAAGCCTTCACACTGCTCACCTGTCTTTTTTAAAAGTAAAGATCTGCTTCTGTTTTGGAGCCCAAATATTCTCTTTTTCCAAAAGGAAGTAGCCCATTCAGCCCATCTTACCTTTCTCTGATGTTCTGTTAAATCATAACTGAGATGCATCTTAAACCTATTTGGCTCCAATTCTCTAGATACCCCGTACCTAACATTAATCAAGAGATCAAGAGTAGGAGGCGCTGCAGAAACCCAGCAAATCTGGCAGCTTCTCTGGAGAGAGAAAGAGAGTGAACATTTCAATTCCGATTTGGACTTGAAACATTAACGCTATTTCTCTGTCCACAAATGCTGCCATACCTGTTGAGTTTCTCCAGCATTTAGTCAAAGAGTCATAGAGACGTACAGCATAGAAACAGACCCTTCGGTCCAACTCATCCATGTCGACCAGATCTAGCCTCACTTGTCAGCATCCAGCCCATATCCCTCTTTATTTTGGATTTCTAGCATCTGCAATACTTTGCTTTTCTCTGCGTTTATTCATCTGGTTTGGCTCCAAAACCCTTTATACTCATGGTGGCTGGGGGAAAAAACCTCAAATTTGAAATCAACTGAAGTAGCACCCAGGGCTTACTGTGGGAAACATTCCACACCCCCCCACCATTACCTCTTTTCAGAGAAGTAGTATTTCCTAACTTCTCTTCTGAATGGCCCAGTCTGACCACTTTTTCCACAAAGTGCCAACCAAAAGGTGAGGTTTTAATTGGGCCTCGAACAGTTCATTTTGATAGCATAAAAATTGTCAACCATGGGCGGCATGGTGGCACAGTGGTTAGCACTGCTGCCTCACAGCCCCAGAGACCCGGATTCAATTCCCGCCTCAGGCAACTGTGTGTGGAGTTTGCACATTCTCCTGTGTCTGCGTGGTTTCCTCCGGGTGTCCCTGTTTCCTCCCACAGTCCAAAGATGTGCAGGTCAGGTGAATTGGCCATGCTAAATAGCCCGCAGTGTTAGGTGAAGGGGTAAATGTAGGGGAATGGGTCTGGGTGGGTTGCTCATCGGAGGGTTGGTGTGGACTTGCTGGGTCAAAGGGCGTATTTCCACACTAAGTAATCTAATCTAATCTATCCAGGAAATACAAGCCTAACAATCATAATCTCTCCTGACAATTTAGCCTTTGGAGTCCTGGTAACAGACTAGAAGAATCAAGAAACTGCAGATACTGGAAACAAAACACAAACTGCTGGTAAAACTCATCAGATCTGGTAGAAAGCAGAATCAACATTTCAGGTTCTTCCATGAGAAGAGTCTACAGAATCTGCACTGCTCTCTTAAAAAAGTCAATGTATAATTTTCTAATGAACACAGACTACAACAGTCATCAGTATGCCTGACATGGTCTGATGAAGGGATTGTACAGTTGTAGCAATGTTCCTTCCCTTTATACTCCAGCCCTCCAGGATGGTCAAGGCTGACATTTCATTAGCTTCTTTGATTAAATTTGATATCCAATGTCAATATTTTCGTGATCGCAGCACAAAGCCTGAATCTCTCCGGACTGTTAAATTGCTCACCTGTGCAGAGAGGGTCTTGTTCTTCTGGTTAGCTTCCTTCAACTCCTTTGCCGACTGCTGGAGGTCCTGGCGCAGCTGCTCAGACTCCGTGCGGAGGTCCACGCATTCCTGCTTCACTGTGGTCAGCTGTTCTTCTAGGGCAGTGACGTCCTTCTTGCTGGCCTCCAACTTCTGTGTCAGTTCAAGATTCAGCACCTTTTTGCTGTCGTAATGAGTCTTTGCTTTATCCAGCTGTTTTGGCGGGTTTGGGGTAGAAACACAAAAGGAGCATAGTGAAGCATATCGAGCAGAAAAATAAATCGCACTCATGTCCTATTCACTCAAAGCCCCTGAGCTCACTAACCAACATTGGCTACGTTACTTTAATATTCTTGTTTACGATCTTAAATCTATCCACAGATTCAGGCCTCCCTATTTCTCCACCCTCCTACAGTTACACAATCTTTTAACATATCTATATTCTTTCATTTTAGACTTTAAATGCTGCTAGTGGCCTGCCTTCAACTGCCAAAGCCTCATGGTCCAGAATTCTCTACCAAAACATAACTTCTCTCTCCTCCTTCTAAAATACTTACTCAGCCAAGCTCTAATTAGGTTCTTAACATTATGTAGCTTAGTATCCAAATTTTGCTTTGGAATCATTGCTATGAAGCTCACTTACTATATCGATGGCACTATATAAATGCAAGTTGCGATGGTTATGCCCTCACAACCTACTCCCTTACGGGACAGTGAATCACATCAGAACATTAGATAGTACACCTGCTACATAAATGGAAGAGAGAGAAAAAGAACATATTTCTATGACAATACACATCCACAGCTAACTAATAAGTGGACAACCTGGGCCTTGACGTGCTGCACAACCTCCTCCTTCTTCTCGAGCTGTGCATGGAGTTCCTCCACCTGCTGCTCCAGTTTCTCCTGCGCATCGCTATCACGTGCCTACAGTTGCAGAACAAAGTTTGTGGTTAGACAAAGTTAAAGTGGAAAGTCTAAAAACAGTTTCAAAATGGAAGCAATCTGGAATAGAGAGGAAAATCACCAGCTTAAAAATGTGTTGCTGGAAAAGCGCAGCAGGTCAGGCAGCATCAAAGGAGAAGGAGAATCGATGTTTCGGGCATAAGCCCTTCTTCAGGAATGAGGAGGGTGTGCCAAGCAGTCTAAGATAAAAGGTAGGGAGGAGGGACTTGGGGGAGGGGCATTGGGAATGCAATAGGTGGAAGGAGGTTAAGATGAGGGTGATAGGCCGGACTGGGGGTGGGGGCGGAGAGGTCGGGAAGAAGATTGCAGGTCAAGAAGGCGGTGCTGAGTCTGAGGGTTGGGTCTGAGACAAGGTGGGGGGAGGGGAAATGAGGAAACTGGAGAAATCCGCATTCATCCCCTGTGGTTGGAGGGTTCCTAGGCGGAAAATGAGTCGCTCTTCGAACTGTTCAACCTCCTTGTGTAGCAGAGGAAAAGGTGTGGGGTGGTGCCAGTGTAGCTGCGGAAGATGGGACTGTTCCACATATCCAACGAAGAGGCAGGCATAGCTAGGGCCCATGCGGGTGCCCATGGCTACTCCTTTGGTTTGGAGGAAGTGGGGGGGTTGGACGGAGAAGTTGTTAAGAGTGAGGACCAGTTCAGTCAGTCGAAGGAGAGTGTCAGTGGAAGTGAGTGTAACAACTTCTCCTTCCAATCCTCCCATTTCCTCCAAACCAAAGGAGTAGCCATGGGCACCCGCACCTTTTCCTCTGCTACATTGATGACTGTATCGGCGCTACCTTCCACCCCGACCTCAAATTTACCTGGAACGTTTCAGAACACCTCTGGGACACCCGCACCAACCAATCCAACCGCCCCATGGCTGAACACTTTAATTCCCCCTCCCACTCCGCCAAGGACCTGCAGGTCCTTGGTCTCCTCCATCGCCAGACCATGGCAACACGACACCTGGAGGAAGAGCGACTCATCTTCCGCCTAGGAACCCTCCAACCACAAGCGATGAATGCAGATTTCTCCAGCTTCCTCATTTCCCCTCCCCCCCCAAAACATTGATTCTCCTCCTTTGATGCTGCCTGACCTGCTGCGCTTTTCCAGCAACACATTTTTAAGCTCTGATCTCCAGCATCTGCAGTCCTCACTTTCTCCTAGGAAAATCACCAGGTCATACACAAACGTAGGAGGCCATTCAACTCAATCCCAAACAAATTCCACAGCTCCACCCTCCCCATAACCCTGTATCATTCCTAAACTAATCCCACTAACCCCAGTCGTGGCATAGCATAGTGTAATGTCACTGGACTATTAATCCAAAACCCCAGACTACTGTTTTGGAGAAGGTGAAACTTGAATAAACTGGAATAAAAAGTTAAATGGGAGGGGGTGACGGAAGGCAGACACTACCTCCCCAGCCCCACCCCCTTTCCCATTTATCTCTCCATCTCCGAGGCTCCCAGCCTCATTCCTGATAAAGGGCTTCTGCCCAAAACATCGATTCTCCTGCTCCTCGGATGCTGCCTGATCTGCTGTGCTTTTCCAGCATCGCACACTCAACTCTAATCTCCAGCATCTGCAGTACATTCATCTGGAATAAAAAGGTACCCTGATGGTGACCATGTAACGATTGTTAATTGTGGTTATAACTTCTCTGAGTCACTAATGCCCTTTAGGGAAGGAAATATGCTATCCTTACCTTGTCTGGTCTACATCTGACTCCAAACTCTCAGCATCTAATTGACTCTTAACTGCCCTATGGGTAATAAGAGCTAGCTGAGCCACCCACATTCCATGAACATTTAAAAAAAAGGAAAAGAAACTCTAACCCCATATGGACTGAAAACTAGTCCCAATTTGCTCTTCAAGTAAGGGGCAATGCAGCTGCCAATTTGAGCACAGGTCGGCCCCACAAACGACAATCAGGTACTCTTGGTTTTGCTTTTAATAAACTTTGCTTGTTTAAAAGCTAAATCTGTATATTAGGTGTGGCCTTTCCATTATCAAAATCCAAGTTCCAAAACTCAGCAAAAGGGTCCCTTAGGAAGCATTTATTACACATAAAACTCAAAATTACTCAATTCCTCTCTGCTGAATACATGAATCATAACAATGATCACAAAAACAGCCACCAATGAGGATCGAACAAAGATTCACAATATTAATTTTGAGTTTTGTAATACACTAGCAAAATCGGCCTTATTAGGAATTTAGGTGTGAATAATTGCATTGCTGACTAATAAATTGAAGAAATGTAATGGTCAGAATCCTTGATCACAAACTAAGTATGAACAATGAGCTCTGAGTAACTGTTTATTTTGATTTTCGTGGCTATTTTACTGCCTTGGCTACTTAATAGTAATGGTGTAAAAACAATGGTTGCAGAGGCTGGAAACCAGATTCTGGGTTAGTGGTGCTGGAAGAGCACAGCAATTCAGGCAGCAAATAGAGCAAAATAAAACAAAGGGCCTGAGGGGTCAGTGGACCACAAGACCATTAGAAATAGGAACAGGAGGAGGTCATTCAGCCCCGTGGGCCTCCACTGCCATCCTTTAGATTACTGATTCAACATTTCTGCTCTTTTCTTGATTTCCCGACTGTTCAAGAATCTGTCTCAGGCTTAAATATACAGAAGGAGGGAGGGTTTCAGGTCCTTGGATAATTGTGGCTCATTCTGAGGAAGGTGGGACCTGTACAAACAGGAACCAAAGGGGTACTAATATCCTGGGTTGGAAATTTGCTGGTGCTATTCGGGTGGGTTTAAACTAGCTCAGCAGGGGGATGGGAACCTGAGGTGTAGTTGCAGTGCGCAGGAGGATGAGTAGGGAGGACAGGGACAGGAATTCAGGGTCACAGGAATGTGCTGGCAGACAGCAAGCTGGTTTGAAGTGTGTCTACTTCAACGCCAGAAGTATCCGAAATAAGGTAGGTGAGCTTGCAGCATGGATAGGTACCTGGGACTTCGATATTGTGGCCATTTCGGAGACATGGATAGAGTAGGGTGAGGAATGGATGTTGCAGGTTCCAGGGTTTTGATCTTTCATTAAAAACAGGCAAGGCAGTAAAACAGGGAGAGGTGTGGTCTCTTTAGTCAAGGACAGCATAACGATGGCTAAAAGAACTTTTGACAAGGACTTGTCTACTGAGGAGGTATGGGCTGAGGTTAGAAACAGGAAAGGAGAGGTCACACTGCTTTGGGAGATTTTTATAGGCCTCTGCAGAGTTCTAGGGAGATGGAAGAGAGGATTAGCAACATTATTCTGGATAGGAGTGAAAGCAACAGGGTGGTCATTATGGGGGACTTTAACTTCACCAACATTGACTGGAAATGCTATAACTCTAGTAAGTTGGATGGATCAGTTTTTGTCCCATGTGTACAGGAGGATTTCTGACAAGGGCTGACAAGAGGGGAGGCCACACTGGATCAGGTGCTTGGTAATGAACCAGGCCTTGTGCTTGATTTAGTTGTAGGAGAGCATTTTGGAGAGAGTGACCATAATTCAGTTACATTTAGCGATGGAAAGGGATAGGTACATGCCACAGAACAAGAGTTATCGATGGGGCAAGGGCAATTATAATGCGATTAGGCAAGAATTAGGATGCATAGAATGGGGTAGCAAAATGCGGGGGATGCAGACAATGGAAATGTGCAGCTCGTTTAAGGAACAGAAATTGCGTGTCCTTGATAAGTATGTCTCTGTCAAGGAGAGAGGAAATGATAAGGTAAGGGAACCACGGTTTACTACAGAAATTGCATCTCTTGTGAAGCAGAAGGAGGCTTGTGTTGATGAGGTAAAATGGTTCAGCTGAGGCGATGCAGTTTTACAGATCAGCTAGGAAGGATTTAAAGAGAGACTTAAGAAGAGCAAAGAGAGGACACGAGCAGTCTTTAGCAAATAGAATAAAGGAGAACCCTAAAGCTTTCCATAGGTACGTGAGGAATAAAAGGATGACCGGGGTAGGAATAGGGCTAAAGACAGAAGTGGGAAGTTGAATGTGGACCCTGTGGAGATCGGAGACGTGCTAACCGAATATTTCTCATCAGTTTTCACTCAGGAAAAGGAGAATATTGTAGAGGAGAAGAATGAGGTACGAGATATTAGACTAGAAAGGATAGAGGTTAGTTACGAGCAGCTATTATCAATTATAGGAGTGAAAGTAGACAAGTCCCCTGAGCCAGATGGGATTTATCAGAGGATTCTCTGGGAAGCTAGGGAGATAGCAGAGCCTTTGGCTTTGATATTTGAGTCATCATTGTCTACAGGTTTAGTACCAGAGGACTGGAGGATTGCAAATGTTGTGCCCTTGTTCAAGAAGGTCAGTAGAGTTGACCCATGTAATTATAGACCAGTGAGCCTTACTTCTGTTGTAGAAAAGGATTATAAGAGATGAGGTTTATAATCATTTAGCAAGCAACAATTTGATTTCAGATAGTCAACATGGTTTCGTCAAGGTCCTCTGAACTGGTCCTCACCCTGAAACCTCCTCCTACTGCCCCCTTGACCATGACCCCACCCCCCACCACCAAACCATCATCTCCCAGACCGTCCATAACCTCATCACCTCGGGTGATCTCCCATCCACCGCCT